>NW_019392703.1:972271-1114405 GCF_000648675.2 Cimex lectularius
ATGAGAAAGTTACTGTACATCTGGGAAAGTGTGAGAAAATATGGGTTTTGAACAAAAAATATGTGAAATGACACAATGTATGCTATGTGCGTTTTAATGTATACAAATAACTTTTATACAATTAAATAATTATGTGGTCGGTTGGGGAAGTACTATTATCAAAAGTATATGGTAAGTTATGCTGTTATTTTAATATTCATTGCAATGAACTGCGGTTAAACTCAACTTCACACATAAAATTACATTTAGTGATGTTTTATGTAAATAGGTAAGCAAACATGAACCTAGGAGTATCTATGTATGTAAAAAATCTATCTGCAGATTATTGGCAATTTAATATTCTCATTCGCGATGTACTTAAATTAAACAAACTTAAAGCTAAACGTCAATTTTTTTTCAATTTAATTTATAGCATAAGAGATAAGAATGAAACGGAAGAACGTAAAAATATCTTATTTTTATATAAATTTAAATTTAAGCTACCCATCTTCTTATTATCCTATTTGTTTGTTACCCATTCCTTCTAAATTATTTGAAAAGTTAAATGACAAAAGAATTATCTATTGCTGCTTCAAGCAATATCTTCCCAGACCATTTATTTGGTTTTTGAACTTATCATTCCAATACTCGTCAACATCACATAGTTGCAGATTTCATTACTTCATGACTCAAAAACTACTCGATGTAGTGTTTTTAGATGTTTCTCAGGCCTTCGGCAAATTATGGCATGAGGGATTATTATAAAAATTAAAACTATTTTTACCCCAGACCTATTATCGGATTATACAATTATCAGAGGAAACCGGTGATCGGAGACTTCTGAGAAGGAAGAAGTGCTTGCAGGCGTGCCACATGGGTCAGTACTCGCTCCGCTGTTGTTCACAATTTTTATTTCTGATATGCCCACAAATGATAATGCACTAACTGCCACATACGCAGAAAACACCGCTATATTAACAAGTCATCCCTCTTCTACAAGCTTCAAAATAACTACAAAATCATATGTCGACAATTTAAAAATGGAGCTTTGGAAAAAAAGTTTAACCCTTCAAAGTCCTTTACACTCCCTCGTGAGACTTGTCCTAGCATATACTTATAAAATCCTCCTGTTCTTCAATCCGACATAGTTAACTATTTACGATTTAAATTACATAACTTGGATTTCAAACATACGACTAAAAAAACAGACACTCAACAAACGAATTATTGTGTGGTGATTAGTGACCGTTAATCGATATTTATTTAGAAATCGTGAGATGCGGTCTGGTGTGATGTAGGTTTCAGAAAAACATTTTTTTTTTATCGTGCCAACGTTTCGATCTTTATTGAGATCATCTTCAGGGCTCAATAAAGATCGAAACGTTGGCACGATAAAGAAAATGTTTTTCTGAAACCTACATCACACCAGACCGCATCTCACGATTTCTAAATAAAAAACGAATTATTGCCTACTCAACCTACAATAAAAATGATGCCATTTACGTTTTAGTGGTCAATTGACCAAGTTATTTCTGTCAATTAATTATTCTTTCTATGTAAGGTCTTGGTTGAGATAAAAAAGGCAGCGTCACGAACGGGATTCGAACCCACGACCTACGGCTAAATACGCCGCTATTCTACGACTTGAGCTATCGTGACTTCAATCCACTCGGACACCAATTCCTCATCTCAACCTACCTTTCGAATTTTCCCTACTTTTCGCCATTTTTGAAATATGTAATCAGGATCCGATTCTCGGCGTCAGGTCACGATAGCTCAAGTGGTCGAGCAGCGGCGTATTTAGCCGAACGTCGTGAGTTCGAATCCCGCTCGTGACACTGCCTTTTTTATCTCAACCAAGACATTACATAAAAATACTAATTAATAAAATTACCATTAAAATCAGGTTTCGACATACACATCCCTACTCAAACCTATTTACATGTACGGGTGTTTATAGATCGGCCGTTCCAATATTCAAAGATAACAAATTTTTCCATCCGAAATATTAAGACTAATTGTTCTGCTCCTTTTTACGTAAACAATAACACACTTCAAAGAGATCTTCGCATGTCAACAGTTTTTTCATCCATCAAAACACATTACAGACGTTTTCATAGTAAATTAAAAAATCATTTCATTAATCCAGAGCGGCTGGCAATGATAGCTCCCTCTATAATGCCCTTAATGCCACAAGCATAAATTAACTTCCAATCTGCGTATATAAAATATGTACAGTTGTAGATAAAAATAAATGAAAAAAATGTTGTGTTGTACGTATTCAATAGGTCAGATCCTATTAAATTACCAACGTTTTTATGCAATTTTTAAAATAACAAATTTATTATAGATAAACTTTCTGCTCGTTTAAAAACACGGACTTTCGAATGATTAAGGCAAAAATAACATGAAATTTTACGTTTGAGATAGGATAGTTGATTAATTCATCATTGCTCTCATGAAAATAACATTTATGTATAGTTATTTTGGTGTTTTTCGTTACTGTCAAATCTGAGAGCAATAGTATTTTTTCTTGAAAAGTACCGATAAAATTTCTTTCTTTAATCAAAATTGTTTTAATAATTGATAAATTTCGATGATTTAATTATAGGTTTGGTTCAGTTAGAAGGAAGTTAAAAAGATTTAACATCGACTTAAAAAGGTTTATAAATTTAGACGCAGGTTCGTTGCCCCGGGGGCCTAATCGAATTATTCAGCCGAATCCAAGAGGTCAGGATTGATAAATAGACCCATTTCATTGGAAGCTCCGGAGATTTTTCCTCAGGTACCCCAGAAAAAAAAGGATAATCTATTATTTACATTCTGTTCCTTTGGTAATCAGTATTGAACATTTTATTTCTTAATTATTCTAGAAATTTAAAATTATATTTTAACGTACATGTACAGTTTAATCTTGAGCAAATCTTATATTTTAAAAAAGTGTGAAAAATCTAGTCGTAATTTTTGTCCTGTTTTGTTTGTTTGTACGAGCATTTTTTCCTATAACAAAATGATATTTAACCTAATTGAAAAATATATGGTTTTTAATGCTCGTTTAAGTTTGACATATTGATTTTTTTGTAGTTGCTTAAAATAGCGACACGCTCTCAAATCATTAAAAAAATCCGGATGTAAATTTCAATTATTCACATGTGGTACATTTACATACGGATTTACAATGTAAATGCGTTCGGAACGGTTTTACAATTGAAGAAAATTGCGATTCTAACCGTTAAAAAGAATTGCTGGTAGTTTTACTTACACTAAGGTTTTTTTTAAACAGAAAACAGAGCCATTATGTTTTTTTCTTATTGTATAAGACCCACATTTACATTGTTCCATGTGCCTAGACTAAATCACAAAATGACCCCTGATATTGTTCAAGTTCAAAGTCAGAGACTTGGTGACCTTTATCGCCAACCACAAAATCCCGAACCAAGTCCATTGGGGCAATAAAAGTGGTAAAAATCAGATGGGGGAATTCGAGACCCACACGGCCCGCGGTCACGTCAGCCTCTGATAAAACCGGGAGCAGACGAGATTATTACATCTTCCGACTGTTTATCGTCCAAATTGTATTTGCTCGTCTTCTTTCCTCCGGATCTGATGAACTTAGAACTGGATTTTCTCCGGGATCTTGAAATTTATTAAGCTGGACAATTTCAAATATAAAAATAACCGACAAAGTTGATTTTACGTGATTCAATCGTTACATTCTGTATTCTATTATAGTAGCACAAATTGGAAAATTTATATCCTTTTTTTAAACAAGGAGAAAATGATTGAGTTTATTTTTTTTAGGTATATTTAGTTTTGGAAAATTCATGCTGTAGTGGTCTATTGACCAAATAGATTCTTTCAATTAATTAATCTTTTTATGTAAGGTTTTGGTTGAAATGAAAAAGCTAGTGCTTCGAGCGGGATTCGAACCCACGACCTTCGGCTAAATACGCCGCTGCTCTACCACTTGAGCAATGTCACGATAGCCCGAATAGACCACTAAATATAATGGATTTAACAATTTTCTTCCTTGATTCTTCGGATTGGCCGAACTAGTAACCTAGTAGTTAGCCAATATATTTTTACACGAATCCGCGTTTTTGCGGAAAATAGGGGAAGTTAAAAGATTTCCAAAATAGAAGGAGTAACCTTTTAAATGGACCTACAGGCAGGAAAACACCTTTGATTCTCTTCGACGGAGGGTGTAGGCGGAGGAAGGGCCGTGACTAAAAACAGCATTTTCATCCGATTAGATTACCATCGGCAAAAGGAGGGCTCGGAGGAATGAAGCATCTATTCTAAAAGAAAATGGTCAGAAAAAACAGAATTCTAGAAAAGACGCACCCTTTATCCTTTAACGAGATTTACCAAAAGGAAATCGGTTTCACTCTGGCCAAGGCGAATCCTGTGAAGAAAATAGGCCTAGATGTTCAAGAAATGCTTAGGTAAAAGGTAACAAAAATTGAAATTCAACTGAACTGGTATTGTTCTTCTAAAAGGAAAAAAACTTTTCCGATGTAAGAGGCAATTTTGTCAAATCATTCAAACTGCAAAAAGGTGGATAATTGGACCAATTTACTTTTTAATTCTTTAAAATTTACTTTTTTTCCCGGGTGACAAGAAGAAAGGAAGAATAAATTGATAAAGTCTCTCCGTTTAATATGGAAATTTATGTAAATACCGCCCTCATCGAAACCCGTCACGAATACGCCGGCTTAGGCAAAATGTACTCAAAAGCAACAAACACTAAGGCGTTTTTCATTATTGACTCCAGGTACAGTAATCCAGGGCCGGTGTCCCAGTTGAAAGAAAATCCGTTGACGACGATGGTACTTCCTCTGAAATTATACGTAGTTCGGTACAGGTTGACGCATTCTCCAAAGTAGATTCGTAGATCGTAGTTTCTTTCTGTAAGCACATTTTTTGAAATTGAAAGCCCATTAAAAGTGGAAGAAAAATGGCTTTGGTAGTTAAAATTTTTATTTCTTCAAAAGATCTCGATTGAGTTTTAGTACGTTCCCCAAAAATTCCTAACCACATTTTGATGGTTTTCTTCAGGTTTTGAAAGTAAGCGGTTGAAAATATTTTTTTTTCTTTTCGTAAAAATGACGAGACTTTCAAATTTTCTTAGTTATCATCCTCCTTTAAGGTTTTAATTTTATCCTTTAACGATTCATTTTGAGTATTTAGAGAATATATTTCTTTCCGTAATTCTCATTCTAACATCGTTTACCAGTCCAAACAGTCGTTGTTGAAGAAATTAAAACAAATTTTTGCCCAAAAGAGAATTGACGAAAACAGATTTGCGTTGGCTTGGAATACATTCCCCAAAACTGTTTTTTTTGTCAGCTTGAGACGCGTGGCTTCCAGGGATTGGCATATTTCACCCACGTTTATTGTATTGACTATAATTTTGTGACATCTTTGGTGAACTTCTATTTATGTCTTTAAAGAACTACGACAAACAAAATCATCAATCGACTTTTGTATTGATATATTACAAACGGAATACGGGACGATTAATTGTAAGTAAGATAGACTTTGGCCTCGCTGAAGGCCGTGACTTTGACCTGCAGATGCTAAATATTTATTTCTTCTTACTCTTCCCAGATATCCAAGGTCGTGAATATTTACGGAAACGAATGCAATGCACCTTGACAATCGATTCCCACTCACGCAGAAATGAACTCGCTAATTACGAAGACAAAAATGGCCAAGCAATGATAATTTTTTGCTCACGCGGCATTAAGGCTCCTCGCATACGTCTACGCCAAAGTCTTCAAGAAACCGTTCAGAAAAAACCCGACGAAAACTCAAATTAAACACAGAGTGGCTAAAAGCATGACTGCACTAGAAGAAGGCCTATAGTCTTCATTCATCAACATATAATATAAAAAAAGTGATTCCACATTTACCTCTCTGAGAACAATATCTAGAAAATTATAGGCAAGATCACATAGACCATTCCGTAACCTTACAGTTTTCAATTTTATTATTAACAGTTTTTTATTTACAATTTTACATCCCTAATTAATTTTCTTTATATTTAATCCATTATATTTCGTGAAAAAGAACTTCTTTCAATTAATTAATCTTTTTATGTAAGTTATTGGCTGTAATGAAAAAGTTGGTGTCCGAGTGTATCGAAGTCACGATAGCTCAAGTGGTTAGAGCAGCGGCGTATCGAGCCGAAGATCATGAGTTCGAATCCCGCTCGTGACACTAACTTTTTCATTTCAACCAATACCTTACATAAAAAGGTTTATATTTAATAACTAAATGAGAACTATTATTTACAATAAGTCCATTGGCCCCAAATATACCATAAAAATGCAATTTTTCGATAAATTTCAAGGGTTCTATTTTATTTTTATTTTCTACAAAGTGGTCGCGTATAAAATATCATGTTTGACTAACCAAACCGCCCTTCATCAAATCAACTTTCTCTTTTCTCCTTTGAAAGTATTTAACTATAAAATTCTAAGGAATAGAAACAAAAAGCATTTATTATCAAAAGACTTGCTCCTTTTTCCAACATACATTAACAACAACATTAACATTTTAACCTTTTCTTAACAACAGCTACTGCTTTATTGCTGTTTTATAAAGTCTTAGTTCAGATATTAGCTCTATCTCCATTAGTGAGGGTGTTTAACAATTTTTATTTATATTTTTCTTTCAGTTTCACAATTATTTATTTTAAAACTCAGGAAATTAATAGAAAAAATTTATACTTTCAACAAGCGTGCTCATTTACTATTAGGTTAGATTAGATTACATACGTAACAATAGTAAAGAAATGTAAAGTAATTACTATCACAAAGGAGGGCTTAACGGACGTTGAACTTCTCATTGGGTTCCACGGACAAGAAGTAAAAAAAAAGAACACTCGTATGTTTTGTTTATTTTAACGTGTATGTATTTTAGTCATTATATTAATTACAATATAGTTATTTTAATGTAAACCAAATTAAACTATATCAGAAATTCGTACTTTTAATTAAAAAACATTTTATTATGATTGTTTGAATGAAAATGCACACCAAAAATCATCTAGTGATAAATTAAAATTTACCTAACAATTTCTTACCTTATTTTGCTCTTAATACTTTATTTTCATTTCTGGAAATATTATAGTTATGTTTTCTACAAAATCCTTAATTTAAATGTTTTTTAAACAACTAAATAAAAATATTGCTTGATTTCATGTTTGATACATAATATTACAAATGTTGGATCTTATTTATATAAAAAAAACGCAAAATCTTTTTTAGATTTTTAAATAAAGCCAGTTTTAATATAATACTTTATTAAATAAATATAATAATAAATTTGTTATTATATCACTGCAACGAGAATCCTCTGTTCAAAACGTTTTGTATGTTCTACACTACATTCATTCATTACAATTAATTTACAAACATGTCGTGGGATCATTTGTTAAGTTGAACAGGAAATTTCGCGCCTTTAACATGTCGATTACATAATGCAAGGGCAAGATGAGCGACACAATGAGGAAGAGACGGAGTGAGAGAGTGATAGTTGGTTAATATTGAATACCCTTCGGTTATGAATGGGTAAAGGCGAGAGAAGGAAATGGGCCGAAGCAACAAGTGATTCTGCTATATTTGAACATCCGTTTTCACCTACGCAATCTCGGCGCACAATAAAAACACAGTCCTTGAAATGGAACGCGTAAAGTTTCATTAAAAAAGCGTCCCGGGCGTGAGTAAAGGTCGAAACTCTCGAGCTTCCTCTTAATGGCTTTGCAAACGTTGGAACTTTTTATTTTCACGGAGAAGTCTGGACTTTTGCCCCCCTTTTGCCACTTTATTCGAGGACCTTCGTCTTCTTACTAACAGTTTTTTGTAATCCACTGAATAAAACCAGATAAAAAAATGATAGAAAATATATAAAAATATTAAAAATGTGAATGATAACAGGGCGCTTCATGCTCAAAATGAAACACAAGACAAAGAATTAAAATAGTCAAACCCGATGATCATTTTATGAAAATTTTATTTTAGTATATATTCTAGTTTATCCTGTACATTCGTCTATTTTCAAAATGCAATCAATTTATTCAGAAACCTAATTGAAATTGTCCGATGATTAAATTGCGGTTGTAGTTTGATCGGAATTGATCTTTCTAATCCTCCAATCCTCTCCGGTTTCGTTGAGGTTGTCAAATCATTTCAAAATTAAATCCAATTCCAATGGAGACGTTTGATTACGGATTGCGGAAATACGCTGATCAGATTTTGATTAAATTTCATTCAATACTAAGTTTCAATCAGCTGGCATGCTTTTTCGTTTATGTACGAAATTACCGTATAACCACACAAAATATAAATAATATTGTTTTAATATTAATAAACGTAAATTAATTAATTTTCATCACTGTTTTATCTATAGACACTAGTTGACAGTTAGACTAAACCCGCAATGCCTATGTGTGTTGCGGAAGTGTTGGTTTATTGCGCCGTGAAAGAAGAAAAACTGTACTCAATAATAAATCATTTCTTTAATTTATATAATTAAAGTAATAAACTCTGTCCATAAAAGTTTAGAAATTTCCCCAAATTTTATTGTGTGAGGATCTACTGCAAAAGTAACAAATTTACAACAGACCATTTCCATCAGGCGACGTGTTTTATACAGTAAACATTTCTGTAGCAGTTTATATTTTTTTACGTTTTACAATAATAATATTTACGAGGTCCTCTGCATGTTTTTTATACATAAAACAAGAAACATATGAATTACAATCTTTGAAATTAGAATAAAAAAAGATTTTTTAAAAATGTTTAGGTTTCAGTGTTCTTGTTCGCAGATAGTAGAAATATTCCAACATAAATCCCTCCATACGCATAACACTATATCGGAATGCTTTACTCGTATCCCACTTCTGTCCTGCCAATAGCGGGACGTGAAAGGAAAACGAGAATTTTACGTTCCCTCGTGGAATGACGGTGGAAAATAACGGTCGGAGGTGGATTTCCTGAGACCTGGATGCTTTGAAAACCTCAACATGATTTGTACCAGTATTTTCCAAGGATGCGAGGTACCGCGCTTGACGCCTGGATTTATTGGAGTTAAGAGTCTTACGGAGTGATTTACGCATCCGTGACCGGGCCCACGTCCATTATAGTTTTTTTCCACGCCCGGCGACAAAAGCTTTCCACTTTCTTTCTGCATCCTGCTCCGGAAAAAAGTCTCTTGAGAATAAAGCGAAAATGGCATTCTTTAGCCTGATGTCAAAGCCGTTGTTTTACAGATCGTATTTTACTCTTTACGAGCTTCAGAAAAAAACCCACGATTTTTCATACTCTCTAGTTAAATAAGTTGTTAATACTCAAATTAATTTACAGTGTTTATAAAAATGCCAAAACTCGTCTGCCTTTCAAATTTTTTATTATGTGTTTATTCTATGCTTATTGCAGTTCAACAACTGCAAATTACTTTTTCAGTAAATTGGAAACTTAATAATGAATCTATTTCACGTACTAATTTTTTTTAGTTTAAAATAAAAATGGTTATTGTGAAAAATTTAAGAAGTGATATTTGTTATTACATTAGTTAGTAACTTTCAATTAATTAAGGTTTTTAGTTGAGATAAACAAGTCAATGTCACGAGCGGGATTCGAACCCACGACCTTCGGCTAGATACGCCGCTACTCTACCACTTGAGCTATTGTGCCTTCGATCCTCTCGGACACCAACTCTCCATTTCAACCTACAACCGTTCGAATTTTCCTTTTGACTGATTTTTTTATCTCAACCAAGACTTTAGAAAGAATAATTAATTGATTGAAAGTTAACAGAAAAGTTGTTGAAAGTTTCCACAATCTATATGGTACGTTTGGTCAGCAAGCAATTTTGTCTTGGTAATTATGGGTGAAGAAAAATACATTTGGAAAATCATAAAAATATAATAATTGCTATTTTTACTAGATTATTTACGTGATGAGACAAATTACCCTAATTTTAGATTTAAATATGTCCTCCTAGGTTTTGTTAATCTATTAAATAGTTTTACTTTGCCATTTTTACTCCGATTTCGCCTAGAGTGTCATTTACTAATTTTTGCCTGGTTATCATTTTAGATTTTATCATTAAGTCTTGAATCTATGCAGACCCGGCCCCAATCAGAGAAAGGACTGAACCTCACGGATATATGAATATTTCAATGCGCGCATGGTTTTACCGATGAGCGATATTTTAGAAAATAGACATAATAATCAATCCCCAATAAAAGTGAGGGAAATTTTTTTTTTTTTTTGAAAATTTACTTTTGAGCTCACTATTTAACATTTTGGTTTGGATGGAGTGGAAGTCCTTGGAGTCTTGGGGGTGGGTTCTGGCAGCCGTGTATAAAATAGTCAATTACGATGTGAAAAATAATTATCGAAGATAAGTAAGTTGGGTTTATGGGTTTAAGTGCTTTTCGAAGAGAAATCAATGGTTGAGCCGGAAGTGACTCATTCTAATCTGAGTTAGAAGAGTTTTTCCCCACGAATGTTTGGAGGATGATTCTTATTGTTTCACTTCTTCTTTTTCTGCAACGAGATTGTATTCTGTTCTTTCTAGACGGGCTGCCTAAAATGAAGGAAACTGCACCTACCAGTTGAGACGGCCATTTTGGCCACCTTTTCATTTTCGAATGATTATTAATGAAATTTGATATTCTTTCCATTTTATAAGCACATCCTAAATGTCCGGCATCTTTAGTGAAGTGAGTGCAGAAGGTAATTCGGAACGAATTATTAAGGTATTAGTGGCTTTTGGTATAACTAAGTGTTAAGTTATTCTAAAACAAGGACGAAGTAGACGGAAACGACCCGTCAAGTCAACAAATTCTGCTGCGGAATGTGCAGATCTGGACATCAGGAATTCACCCTTAAATATATGATGTCGGGTTTTATCCTTGTACAAGTGGAAAATTAGAGGCAAAAGGAAGAAGGGCACATAGTGGTATGGGAAATTATGGAATTTTTACAAGTTAGACTTCAATTATTATTTTTACAAGAATAATAAAACTATGAATTTGATTAATTACTCAGACAATTTTCATTAATTTACAAAGTAAATCTAACCTTTTGGTTTTTTTATAAATTGATTTAGTTTATAGTAACATTTTTATTCTGTAGAGTCAGTTAAGAATTTATTATACGCATGCTTATATAAAAAAATAAATTTTGAATGAAAAAATTGCTATTTTGACTACATTATTATTCAGAAAAGTTGCATGGTTTTAGAATCTCAATCTATTTAATAGTAATTTTTATATGTTGAATTACCATTTTAACTAACTTTTGTCTAGGGTCGGTGAAGCACTCTGCCGTACATTAGGCTAATGCAAAATTCCATAAAGGTTCGAACATTAAAAATAGCTGGAAGGATCGTTTTGATTAGCATTCAAATTGCATTTTTTCCTACGTAGACCGATTTTAATTTATTCCCACGCCCCAGGAGTGTAACTCTTGAAAAAGGCGGAAGAATAATAATGAAGCCGGGTCAAATTCCGTACCTCGATTTAAATTCCGTAGGTGAACATGTAACAAAAATCCCCCCCCCCCCGTTTTATTTTCACCAAGGCGGGAAATGGCGAGAAAATGACTTTATTTGTCCGGGTCAAAAGAATAAAATGCGGGTTTCGGACTGTAAAATACAAATCGGCGGCTGTACGTCTCGCGGAGGAGGAAAACACGATCATACTTTTCTATCGATGGGTTGAAATTTCCATATAACTTAAACTCGTTCAGATAGTTTCGGGATTCCTTCTTAGTTTCAAAGCAATTCTGAACAGTCGAACCTGTGCGTAAACCTCTGGGAACAGAGTAAAACTGCATATTTCACGGAAGAAACAACAAGGAGGAAGGAAAGACCAATAAAAGTTCAAAAAAAATCTTGTGTACGATAAAAGTGCTCCAAAAAAGAGTGTTATATTATTTATTAAATCCATTATTTTTAGTGGTCTATTGACCAAATTACTTCTTTCAATTACTTAATCTTTTTATGTAAGGTTTTGGATGAAATGGCAAAGCTAGTGCCACTTGAGCTATATGTTACGACAGTTCAAGTGGTAGAGCAGCGGCGTATTTAGCCGAAGGTCGTGGGTTCGAATCCCTCCCGTGACACTTTTTCATTTCAACAAAACCTTCTATAAAAATATATTATTTATATTTAACCAACTTCCCGACAGCGTTTCAAGACTTATTGGGCCAAATATACTTGCTTCACTATATAAATCGTCCAATAATGGTTTCCTCTGGTTATCATGGACATTCTAGTATTAGAGGATTGGGATTTGATGGACTGTCGCGTATTGGGCAGTTAGGGGAAGTGCCTATTCCAATTCATTGCATACTCCCCACAGGCCATGGATAGTTTTCATTCTGAAAATAATAGAATACAATTTCTTTTGCTTGCCTCTTTCCGAAAACCACGGTTTAGCGTTAAGCTTTGGGAATAAAGCTTATAGTACTGGCCAGCTGTTGCTGATCTGTATTCTTTATCTTATAGATTGGAACTGAAATGGTTGAACAAAATTTTATCTGTTTTAGTAATTATCATCTGATGGGATACACCAGTTACAGTGGCCTACTTCGCCAATGCATTCGTTGTTTCGTTATGATGAATACTTGAATGACCTTTAACCCAGCAAATTATCACAGTTTTTCCAGCTTTTTTTAGATTAAATATCTTTCGGTAAACATCCGTGATGATATAATTATTAACTTTACTGCTTGGACCTTACTTATACTATCTACAGCGCTTTGACAGTCCGTTCATATGCAGAATTTAGTTTGATTCTTTTTTTTAAATATATTCAAGCGCTTAGCTATGGCGGTAGACAGTCATTAAGTTTGGAAGAGCGTACTGTTCTTTATGTTTGCTTTTGTAATCGAAAATAGCGCAACCTGACCTGCCATCCAAGAGTGATCCATCAGTAAAAATTTGCAGGTGGTCTGGATATTTTTCAGCCATGTCTGCTATAAATTCCATCTGTACTAAGTGCTGAGCGGACTTCGGGTAGTCTTTTAAAAATACTGTGTC
Source organism: Cimex lectularius (assembly GCF_000648675.2). Lineage (NCBI taxonomy): Eukaryota > Metazoa > Arthropoda > Insecta > Hemiptera > Cimicidae > Cimex > Cimex lectularius. The sequence continues at coordinate 985,310 of NW_019392703.1, forward strand.
AATGCTATTTGTCAATGCTCTATGAAGGGTCAACAGAGCTTTTATGTAGTGAATTGTACGAGATTGAATGTAGAAAGGCCGAAACTAATGTGGGGGTCTTTTTTTATTCCACTACTTGCAGGGTTGAATTTTTTCTGTGTGAGTAGCTATATTGTTAATAATCGGGCTCTCCTGGCTAGTTCCTGACTAGTTTAGTGAGGAGATTCAGTGCTAATTTTAATGGCCTTATTTCCAGGGGAGGCTAACAAGATTCTGCCGACAAAGCCACGATCGGGATACTTGGCAACCCACCAAGGATGCGCCTTAACCAAACATTACGAAAAATTCAATTCACTAGTTTTCGTGGTCCTCTTGACCAATTAATATCTTTCAATTAATTAAGGTTTTTAGTTGAGATAAAAAAGCCAGTGCCACGAGCGGGATTCGAACCCATGATCTTCGGCTAGATACGTCGCTACTCTACCACTTGAGTTATCGTGACTTCATCCACTCGGACACTAACTTCCCATCTCAACTCCCCCTTTGAATTTTCCCTGCTTTTTGCCATTTTTCAAATGTCGTGTAATCTATTTGATTCTCGGCGACAAATGAAATGGCCACGGAGAGCTTTAGTGAAGTGTACTTCATTTTAATAAATTAAATTCACTATTTTTCGTGGTGCGCTTGACCAATTAATAACATTCAATTAATTAAGGTTTTTTAAGTTGAGATAAAACGGCAAAAAGGAGGGAAAATTCGAAAGGTGGGGTCGAGATCAGTCACGATAGCTCAGGTGGTAGAGTAGCTGCGTATCTTGCCGAAGGTCGTGGGTTCGAATCCCGCTCGTGACAGTGACTTGTTTGTCTCCACTAAAAACCTTAATTAATTACGTAAAATGTCAATTTTTTTCCAAAAATTAGTGGGAGGCCCGTCCATAAAAAATTGATTCAAAATCGATCACTGATCTTATGGACGATATAATATAGCATGCCTATGAACAGCCGAAGGTCGTGGGTTCGAATCCCGCTCGTGACAGTGACTTGTTTGTCTCCACTAAAAACCTTAATTAATTACGTAAAATGTCAATTTTTTTCAAAAATTAGTGGGAGGCCCGTCCATACAAAATTGATCCAAAATCGATCACTGATCTTATGGACGATATAATATAGCATGCCTATGAACAGATCGGCACCACGTTTGTTATTACAAAAACATTTCAGTATGTTGTACAATTTTTCTGCTCTTGTCAGTAAATGTTCTATATGAGGATTCCACGACAGCTTCCTATCCCAATGAAGACCCGGAAACCTGACACTATATTTTACCGGGAATTGGTAGTTTTTTAATTTTTCAACGGTTGCACGATTGACTTGGCGCTTTTTCGAGAACGGGCAAAGCACGGACTTCATTTCAGGGTTTTTTTTAAATTTATTTTTTAATATTTTTTATTTATTTTTTTTATTTGGTATAATTAATATATACAACCATTTATGAACAAAATAATTATTACATCGTTAACTTTATGTAGAAAACTTATTTTCCCTTGTTATATTTTTATTTTTGCACTGCACAAGAATTCATACAGTTTATTGTATGTCGTTTTGGTGAAGGAGGAAAGAAGAATTTCGTAGTTAATAACTTCTCCCAAGATGCTACTTCTTTCTTCTTTGTATCTCATTATGATGTGCTGGAGATTTTCAACGCAACCGCACACTTGGCATTGAGGTGAATCCTTTTCCCCTATCTTATTGAGATAGTTGCCACATAGCCCATGATTCGTCAGCAGTCTATTTATGGTCGTGGTCTGCGCCCTGTCGTAGTAATCTCCACGGTACCAAGGCTCTCGTCCTACTAAGGGGAAAATTCTCTTGACAAATTGGCCTGCTCCTGCGGACGAATACGTCAATTGCCAGTCCACGAGAAGAGTCAAATGTAGGGATCTTTTTATGTCTTTTTTGGAACTGGTATCGCCAATGTGAGTCCAGACTCCGTTGCTTTTTTGGCTAATTTGTCAGCTATTTTATTACCTTTTATCCCCACTTGCGATTGTATCCACACTAATGAAACTTCCAGCCCATCCGACTGTATTTCTTGGATACACTGGAGAATTCATTTCAGGTTAAACCAACGGCCCCAATACAGCCTAGTCCGAGTTTTTCGGTTTTATTTTCATATTTGAGGTTTAAATGATTTTGGAAACGAGTTCACAATGAGATTCTAATAATGGAAAATTATATGTAATACCTTAAGATTATTTATCAATGGACAGGTTTAAGAGTGTTGGAAGAAAAGGTGACCTTACTAATGTACACTTCTTTGCTGAGTTTTCTAGCCTTCATAGAACAAATATAGTATTATTAATTAGTTGGGAAAAATTATTCACCGAAGAACTTGGTTAGGGTGATGAATACACGCATTAACAACTCACTCGTTTCTTCCTCTTTGTGCGACAACGAAATGCTTTATCACGTTGAATATTTAGCACGTTTGTTGTTTTTGTATGCAAATGTGTTGATTGAGTTGCCGTGTTACTCCCAAGAGAATGAGAATCAACCCTGCTATTGTAATGTAAATAATGATTGCGTGGAATTATGCTTTTTGGAAATGATGTAATTATGCAAAGATGTAAATAACAATAACATTGCAGTCAAGCAGAAACGAAGCCAGTTTAAAAGTTAGTATTTCCAATTTAGATTTAGTTATAATAATGACCGAAATATACTACAATATAAAATCTTTGGTGACAATAATTATGTATTTCAGTATTTGAAGTATCGACCACTTTTTCACTTACTCCAGATCAAGATGTGGTCTTGAAGAAAAAAGCAAATTCAGTTTCTACTGTCTAGCTTTCGACCTATTTTAAGGTCATCATCAGGGGGAAACTAGTTTAAATAATAATAATAATCATTATTTTATTTGCGAAAAGTATTGTAATACAGTAAGATAAAACATAAAAAGAGAATTTTTTAAAGGTTAAAATAATAAAACAATAACTAAAAATTATAAATAAATTATAGCTCATCATCAGATTGAAGGAGTTCTAGTCGATCCGGATTTCGAGCTTATAGCTCATCATCAGGTTGAAGGAGTTCTCCGGATTTCGAGCTTATAGCTCATCATCAGGTTGAAGGAGTTCTCCTTGATCCGGATTTCGAGCTTATAGCTCATCATCAGGTTGAAGGAGTTCTACTCGATCCGGATTTCGAGCTTATAGCTCATCATCAGGTTGAAGGAGTTCTCCTTGATCCGGATTTCGAGCTTATAGCTCATCATCAGATTGAAGGAGTTCTCCTCGATCCGTATGTCGGGTTAATAGCTCATCATCAGGTTGAAGGAGTTCTCCTCGATCCGGATTTCGAGCTTATTGCTCATCATCAGGTTGAAGGAGTTCTCCTCGATCCGGATTTCGAGCTTATAGCTCATCATCAGGTTGAAGGAGTTCTCCTCGATCCGGATTTCGAGCTTATAAACTTATTAACTAAATTTTTTTTCTTGTTCAAGACCTACCTTGATCCAGAGTGTTCGTACATAATTACGCAATAAGACTACATTTTCTACAAAAGTCAAATTCCATGTTTGCTAAAACTAATAATAAGTTAAATAACGTTTTAAACAAACTTTAAATTTGAAAGTATTTTAACCGGGGAAAATATTGTCTTATATTACCTGTAACCTTGGCTGTATCCGGAATTAACATTGCACGTCGCTTGCCGGGGTAAAATATTGGCTGATGTTATTATCCTTTTCTTCCTCCTGTCTTAACTACGGCTCGGCTCACCCAAAGACTAACGAGCCGTTTAATAAAGCTTTATTAAGGAGTCATTATTTGAAATTTAAATGAGCTGTCTCGAGCAGAATCAGTTCATCCTAAGTTCAGTTTTTTTAAGGTTTTTTTTGATAGTAGATTGTAATTACTGAAAGATTTGGCGCCGTCTTGGAAGGGGCGAGTTAATTTTCAACTCAGCTAAGCCTCTACTTCTCAAAGTATTTAAAAAAATAATACGCTGTACGAGAATTACGGCCAAGATCAATGAAGCGCTAACTCTCTCAAGGGAGTGTTCGAAAATTCATGAGAGTTGTATTCCGTTGAGCACGGCTGCTTCTAACCAATTTCAGTTTAACAAATGAACACAAATATGTTTATGTTTCTGAATAAATTTTAATGCACTTATCAATGTTTCTCGTCAACAATTTACAAGTGAAAACATTAATATGATTTCTCAGTTGGTTTTATTGTTTTAAAAATATAAAATCGCCAAGACCAGCTTTAAGATTGATTTGTGGGCATAATTGATCATATTAATTATTCCATCATCTAGGCTTTTATTTACTGCTAACGGCCGTCTTCTTTTCTCTGACTCTCTTTCTGCAGAAGGATTATTTTGCGAAGTCAAATGTGTAACAGTTTTTGCCAAACTGATTTTCTTTTATTTCTCTATTCTCTCTCTCTCTCTCTCTCTCTCTCTCTCTCTCTCTCTCTCACTCTCTCCCTCTCTGTCTCTCTTTCCCTCAGTTCTTTCTCTTTATGGAGAAATTATAACGGAAATTGCAAGCAAGAAGGTTTTTCTCAAAGTGAGTTTCATTTTCTTTCTTTGCTCACTCTTTTCCTTTCTTTTTTATGTGTGGTGATTAGTGACCGTTAATCGATATTTATTTAGAAATCGTGAGATGCGGTCTGGGGTGATGTAGGTTTCAGAAAGACATTTTCTTTATCGTGCCAACATTTCGATCTTTATTGAGATCATCTTCAGGGCTCAAAGTGTTTGTCTTCTGTGAAATTGTGCCAATCTTGCGTGTCGTGTCGAGAGTGCCCTCACTGAGCCTTTGAGCCCTGAAGATGATCTCAATAAAGATCGAAAAGTTGGCACGATAAAGAAAATGTTTTATGTCTTTCTGAAACCTACATCACACCAGACCGCATCTCACGATTTCTAAATAAATTTCTTTTTTATGTTTCTCTATATTTCTCTGTTTTTCTCTTTTCCTTTCAATTAAATTTCCACATAGAAAAATAAATAGTTGTTATTGCAAGGAAAACAGTTTTTTTTTCAAAATGAGAGTCATTTTCCTTCTTTTCTCACTCTTTCTCTTTCATTTTTAAGTTTCTCTATTTTTCATTCTCTCTCTCCCTCTGTTTGTCTGTCTGTCTGAAAAAATGGTTATTTTGGGTAGTTTAAAGTAAAAGACTAATTTTATAAAATTAATGTTCCATTTGTTTCCCTTTGTTTTCTCTCTCTGTCTGTGTGTCTGTCTATCTCTTTCACTCTCTTTCTCTCTTTTCTTCTCAACTTTGTCTCTTCAAAGAAAAATAAATACTTGGTATTGCAAGTAAGACAGTTTCTGTCAAAGCGTTTCTTTTTTTCTCTTCTCACCCTTTCCCTTTCAGCTTTCCTTTTCACTCTGAAAAAAAGGATCATTTTGGGTAGTTAAAATTGCAAGACCGATTTTATAAAATTAATTTTTTATTTCATTTCCTCTTTCTCAGCCTGCTTGTCTCTCTCTCTCTCACTCTCTCTTTATCTCTCTCTCTCTCTCTCTCTCTCTCTCCCTCTGTTTGTCTGTCTGTCCGAAAAAAGGATTATTTTGGGTAGTTAAAAGTAAAAGACTAATAATATTATGAAATTATTGTTCCATTTGTTTCCCTCTTTCTCTGTCTGTCTGTCAGCCTCTCTCTCTCACTCTCTCTTTCTCAAATGAGAGTCATTTTCTTTCTCTTTTCACCTTTTCCCGTTAATTTTTAAGTTTCTCCATTTTTCATTCTCTCTCTCTAATAATAAATAAAATAAATAGTTGGTATTGCAAGTAAGACAGTTTCTGTCAAAGCGTTTCTTTTTTTCTCTTCTCACGCTTTCCCTTTCAGCTTTCCCTTTCACTCTGAAAAAAGGATCATTTTGGGTAGTTAAAATTGCAAGACCGATTTTATAAAATTAATTTTATATTTCATTTCTTCTTTCTCAGCCTGCCTGTCTCTCTCTCTCTCTCTCTCTCTCTCTCTCTCTCTCTCTCTCTCTCTCTCTCTCTTTCTGTTTCCCTTTTCCTTTCCATTATGTTTCTTCGTGGAAAAATAAATAATTGGTATTGCAAGCGTGAGTTTCAATTTCTTTCTTTTCTCACTCTTTCTCTTTCGTTTTGTAGACTCCTTCACTGTCATTCTCTCTCCTCTCGATCTTTCTTTCCAGAACGTATTATTTTCGATTTATTGAGAGACAGTTTTTGTGAAATTTAATTTATTTTTCGTATTTAGGTTTTGCTTTCTCTCCCTCTTTTTCCCAATTCTTTCTCTTTATGAAGAGTTTTAGGGTTCTTCCTCTTTTTTCTCTTTTTTGTTCTCTCTCCATGCATTTATCATTATCGCTCATTCTCTTTTCCCTCTCACTCAATTTCTCTCACTCTTTCTCTCTCTGCCTCTCTGTCTGTCTGTCTGTCTCTCTCTCTCTCTTTCTTTCCGTTTCCGTTTTCCTTTCCATTGTGTCTCTTCGTGGAAAAATAAATAATTGGTATTGCAAGCGTGAGTTTCAATTTCATTCTTTTTTCACTCTTTCTCTTTGGTTTTTAGACTCCTTCGCTGTCATTCTCTCTCCTCTCGATCTTTCTTTCCAGAATGTATTATTTTGGATTGATTGAGAGACATTTTTTGTGAAATTTAATTTATTTTTTGTATTTAGGTTTTGCTTTCTCTCCCTCTTTTTCCCAATTCTTTCTCTTACAATCCTAACTATTTGAACGAAAGAATCTTCAGTGAGGCCACAACAGAAACGACAATTCTTTAAGTTTTTGCCGAGTTTCAACGATTATATCGTCATTATTAGGGCTATTTATTTTAGGAAAATATCGCAATTAGAACATGTTATATTATTTAAAAGACAAAATTACAAAAAACAATTATTTATAGGTAGGTCCCACAGGTTAGGACCACGTTGTGGTTTTAAATAATTATTAAATTTTTTTTTATATTGTTTTATTGTTTTTAATTAACTCCATACTGTTCATTGTTTAGATACTGAGCTTCACCTAATTTTAATTAATCTTATTATAAATGCAGTTTCTTGCTCTCCAGATATATATCAACACTCATCGAGTTAAAGTAAGATAAATAATTGTTTTTTGTAATTTTGTTTTTTTAAATGATATAATATGTCGAAAAACACATCGTTGAAAAAAAGAAAATCATTCCTGACCACCAATTTGGATTCCGAACAAGACACTCAACAATAGACCAAATTCACCGAGTAACGGACCTAATAGAAAAATCTGTCGAAGAAAAACGAATTTGTTCTGCTATCTTCCTTGATGTCTCACAAGCTTTTGACAAGGTCTGGCACGAAGGACTCATCAATAAACTAAAAGGTATGCTACCAAAGCAGTATGTCGATATTATCAGTTCCTACCTAACTGACAGACTGTTTAGAGTCAAACAAGAAGATCAATATTCAAAATTGAAAACAATAAATGCAGGAGTGCCACAAGGTAGCATATTAGGTCCACTGCTTTACTTGTTATACACCAGTGATTTTCCGAAAATAGATGGAGTAAAAATTGCAACGTTTGCAGATGACACAGCGGTGATGTCATTGGACCGACTATCACCCACTCAACCAAAATCCTCCAAAATGCATGTAATAAGATAAACGAATGGACACAAAAATGGAAAATCAACATAAATCAGTTCATCTAATCTTTACAAACAAAAAGGTGGACCATGTTCCGTCGCTCACAACCGATGGAACTACTATACCATACAGCAATACAGCTAAATATCTGGGAATAACCTTAGATGCCAAGCTGAGATGGAAAGAACACGTGAAGAAAAAAAGGACAGAAATAGGTTTAAGGTATAGACAACTATACTAGTTGATAGGACGTGGCTCCAATCTTGCAATACAAAATAAAATATTATTATATAAACAAGTCATAAAGCCTATGTGGACATATGGTATTCAACTATGGGGTTGTACCAAACACAGCAATATCAAAATCATACAAACACTTCAAAATAAAATCTTACGTAACATGGTCAATGCACCTTGGTACATAAGGAATAAGGACTTACATAGGGATCTTAAGATCCTTGAAGAAATACAAAGATTTGCCGCCAAACACCAGGCTCGCCTCAGCCAGCACGAGAATGTGGAAGCGACGAAACTCTTACATAACCGAAACATGGTCAGAAGATTAAAAAGAACAAAGCCGTATGAACTTGTGTAGTTAAAAATTAATAGTGAATAGTGAATAGTGAAATGTAAATCTTATTGTACCAATGGGTTTATAAAAATGTAAACATTTATTTATTGTATAATATTATTGTAAAATTAATGGTTGGTCTAATAAGACCAGTTTTAATAAATAAATTTAATTAAAAAAAAAAGTTGTTCAACAAGCAGGTCGACACATCATCTCATCTTTAATCCTAGCTTTCCTTATGTTAGGTAGGATGGTAAGAAAGATAGTTTTTGTCAAAGTCAGTTCCACTGTCTTTTTCTAGATTCCACTACATTTTTCTATCTTTCTCTATTTTTTCTGTTTTATTTATTGATATCCATGATTAAAAAAATAATGTAAGTAATAAAAATGTTATATCCCAACCTGAAACTCCATTAAACCATTGTATATAGCATAAATAGCATTCCTGTTTTTTTTGCTTTATGATCTGTGCATATTAGCCATGGTGACGAATTCTTATATGTGTGTTCAAATGGGGGGGGGGGGTTATCGTGAAAAAAGGGCCAGAGGCGACGGTGGGAATCGAACCCACGACCGCGGCGTGAGAGTCTCTCATGCTAACCACTCGGCTACCGCGGTCCCCAGCATTCCTGTTCGATTCTCATTTTCCCAACTTTTTAAAAATATTTTTCTCTTTAACTAATTTCTCTTTATTTTATTTATTGTCAGTCGCTTTTGCAATTCTTTGTCTTTTGATAAATAAATACTTTTTGTGAGATTTCTCATTGGCCCTGCGGGATGAATAATAATAACTTGTAACAATACTTTTTAAAAGGATAGTTCCTACTCACAGTAAATTGTTTTGCAACGATCCGGATTTCGAGCCTTCTAGCTCATCATCAGGTTGAAGGACTTCTACAACCACGTCTCTCGACATGAATTGCCAAAGTGAACCGCTGATACCTCCGCCAACGCGACGGTCCAATTATCAGCTGATTTTTTTAATGACCTCAATTTGAACGTGCGAAACGCGGAAATTATAACACAAATAAATATTAGAATAATAAATACTTAATATTACTATAAATTACTATAAAAATAATAACAATTAAAATAATTAGATTAATTATTTGGATGTTTGATATTATTTATGTACATATTTAAAATGGGAGGTAGATCAAAATCTGTTATATTATTAATGCAGTTGTGGGTTTTCTATATACGTCTATTTCTATTAGATTCACTAATTTCGAATGGTAGAGCAGCGGCGTATCAAGCCGAAGGTCGTGGGTTCGAATCCCTCTCGTGCCATTAGCTTTTTTTAGTCTCAACTAAAAACCTTAATTAATTGTTATTTCTATTAGGTTGTTTATTATGGACAGTTAATTATTTTGGTCTGCCTTGCCTCAACCCACTACTGAAGATGACGAGAAACCAAAAAACGTCTGACAGACCAAAATAATTGATAACGAAGAAACTACAGAAATGGTTATGGTTGTGAAATGGGCACGATAGTTTTGGCAAAATCTTTCACGCAATGCAATCTTTAAAAAAAAAAATGAAATCAATTGAAACTATTATGCGGCATTGAAATTGTCTATGAATAACAGTTTGCGTTCTATTTCTTACTTGCGTGTGGGCGCGTTTGATCGTATATCTGAAGCCAGGATCTTTAACGGATCCTGGCCGTTAATTTGGAGAGGCGTTCACCGGACACCACGGTGTCGAGAGTGCACCTACAAAGAGATATCGCCGCCGGTGAACTCGCAATCTATCAAGGTGAATTCATTAATTAAACATCTAATGAAAGACGAAGGGTAAGAATGGAGGAGATGAATTTGTAGACGACAGGATGAATAGTAGCTACTCAACGTTAACAACCTCTTAATTACATCACCGCCATTTATTTCAAACCAGGTCAGTTTTAGTCTTATTTTAAATTTTACGATAAGATATTTTTAACGATTTTGTTTGTAATAGTAGTTTTCTTATATTTGATTATGTCATAAAATAATTCTCTAGATGGCCAACGCATCAGTGGATTTCAGTTTTCTTTTCTGATTACCAGAATCGTAAAAGCCAGGTGTGCAAAGTAGCGTGAAATAAAAGGCTAATTTATCAACAATATCGATTTCTCGGATCTAATTTTAGAACAGTTTGTTTTACACCACAACGGGGAATGTGTACTCATTGGTTTTGGATTAAAAAGGTCGCGACCTTCGAAACCGTGTAATTTTTTGTTTCTAAAATAAATAACCGTTTTATCTATCATAACCGGAATGTCAGGCTTCAACAGGTGCTAATTAACATTTTCTTGTCAACTTGATAACCTGATTGACAGTTGTTTGATTATAAAGTACAAATAGACAAACAAAATCTGTAGGATATCACAAACCAGTTGGGAAATGTAGTGGGTATTTGATTCGTTATACATTTTTCAAGTCTAAATCTTGAATATAAATAATAAAGATGAGAGTAACTGAAAGAATTGAAAATGACGTTTGATTTTTAATTATCTATAGGAATAAAAGGCTGAATCAACATAGCTGTCATGTTTACAATAGAGGGAAAGACAATAGTCATAAATTCTGCAAAAACAATGGAATGGAAGCCGAAAGACATCTGACGGGATGAAAGGGTGAAAGGTGGTGGGAGTTGTACAAGAGTGGAGGGAAAAAAGGTGGAAAAAAAATCTGTTTTGTTTCCCTTTCCAATTCCAGTCCATTGTTTCTTTTCCCCACGAAATATAAATGATTCGTACCCCGGTTTAAACATTAACAACGACGGGGCAGGTGGTTAACCGTTTAATCTCCAAGAAGAAACAAGACGGCGGACAAATACTTTCCTTCTAAGAAACTGAACAAAACTGCTTAGTGTCAGAACTAATAAAATTAATTTTTTTTCTTTAACATAATTAATAAAAAAAAGGAGAATATGCAATTTTCCCATTTAAAATTGTTTTATATTAAAAACTGAAATTAAAAATTACATCAGGTACATTTACAACAATTTACATACATGCTCGAATGGAGTGAGGCAAATAATCAATATTATTTTCCCATTTTAATGCATGTTAATAGTTTATAACTTCCTCAGAAATAAGGTATCGTGGCCTTTTCAGCTTGAGACCCCATATAGGATTGCTGGGATGGGATTATTGGACAATTTTGGCCATCTTAGCAATTTTGAATAATCAATTTTTGACTAAATGGGTTTAAGGTTGTTTTGTGTGGTACTGTTGGAAACATAATAAGAAGTATTGATCTAAGAACCAGTAAAAAATATGTTCAAAATGGCAGCGTCAGTGGGCTGGGTCGTCGGAGAGGCAATTGCGAGTCAAGAGCAAGACGGTAGATGGGCTTCAGAGAACCTGAGCAGGAGACGAGGGATCGTCCTCACCCGATTGAGGATTGGCCATACGCGGTTGTCACACGGGCACCTACCTTAGGGCCAAAGCCCGCGCAGGTGCCCCTTATGTAGAGAAAGGTTGCTCGATGTGTCCCACATAATAGAGGCGTGTCATGCCTTGGCTCCGTACAGAGAGCGTGTAGGTATGCCGCCGGATTAAAGAAGAGTTCTCGAGCACGGTAGCGAGTTTCAGGGTCCACTGTTCCGCTTTTTAGGGGAATCGGGAATTCTTTATTGTATATGCCTTCAAAATATGTTTTGTGTTTCTGTGTCTTGCATGAGTGAATGTATTTATTGGTGTGAAAGGGGAGGGGCTGATGGTGACGTAGCACCTCCATCGACCCCAAATTAAAGTAGTTTATTGTACTGATCAGGTAGATGGAGGAAAATAAAGTACTCCATCTACCAAACAATATGAGTGCGATCAATGTATAGACATGAATGTACTTATTGGTGTGATTGTGTATCGAGTGGGTAGCGGTATTTCGCTAGTGCTTCGGGGCTGAAATGACCAAGCTGTCGGATGGGTAGTTAAAAGTAAAAGATTAATGTTATGAAATTATTGTTCGTTCTGTCGTTTCTCTTTCTCTGTCTGTCTGTCTGTCTGTCTGTCTCTCTCTCTCCCTCTCTCTCTCTTCCCCTCTCTCTCTCTCGGTTTTTCTCAAAGTGAGTTTTATTTTATTTCTTTGCACACTCATTTCCTTTCATTTTTATGTTTCTCTATATTTCTCTGTTTTTCTCTTTTCCTTTCAATTACATTTCTTCATAGAAAAATAAATAGTTGGTATTCCAAGTAAAACCGTTTTTTTTTTCAAAATGAGAGTCATTTTCTTTCTTTTCTCACTCTTTCTCTTTCATTTTTAAGTTTCTCTATTTCAGTTTATCTCTCTCTCTCTCTCTCTCTCTCTCTCTCTCTCTCCCTCTGTTTGTCTGTCTGTCTAAAAAAAAGGTTATTTTGGGTAGTTTAAAGTAAAAGACTAATTTTATAAAATTAATGTTCCATTTGTTTCCCTTTGTTTTCTCTCTCTGTCTGTGTGTCTGTCTATCTCTTTCACTCTCTTTCTCTCTTTTCTTCTCAACTTTGTCTCTTCAAAGAAAAATAAATACTTGGTATTGCAAGTAAGACAGTTTCTGTCAAAGTGAGTTTCTTTTTTTCTCTTCTCACTCTTTCCCTTTCACTCTGAAAAAAGCATGCTCTTGTCAAAAAAAAAGAAAAAAAAACGTTATGTAGATTATAAGTTTTTTTTGTCGTTGGATTGTCGTTTCTTAATTTATAAAAAAGACAGTAACGTCTGTTTAACTCTTATTTTAGAAGAGCGATGCTAGGTGGAACTCAGGGTAACCAAAGAGGTGAGATGGTTTAAGTCGATTGTGAGAGGAGATTTGCTTTCGAATAAATGTGACATGGACGCACTTGCTTTCATTTATCTTCATTGTTCTATTGTGTATTGTAATAATCTACCGCTGGTGATGTTCAGAAGCAATTGTAGGATCGGAAGGATAGTATTGTTATGCCATCGACGGAAAGCGGTAGTGGGATATCTCAGGTATAAATGATAAATAGGGCTGGTCCTAGCAAACTGCGCTGTGATACTTCCACGGCCAGAGAGCAGTAGTTGGATTCTGACTCTTATCTGACCCGAAAAAACTTCTTTAAAAGATTTGGAGGATTAAGTACAGGGTATTTTGAAGGACACGTTTTAATTTGTACAAGTATGTAATGCAGTAAACCCGTGCGCAGGAGGAATATAAAGTACTCCATCTACCAAACAGTACGAGTGCGATCAATGTATAAATATGAATGTATTTATTGGTGTGATTGTGTTTTAAAAGAAAGATACAAAGCGAAACAGTTTCTTCAGAATCCTTTATAAGAAGTTTGGAAGAATTTTTTTAAGTAACATTCCTTTAAGAAGAATATTTTAAAATACTTTATACTTGATGGACAGTAAACTAATTAGATGATATTATGAGACTTTTGGTTTACCAAAAATTTACTTATATTACAAAAATAAGATCTCGCTAATTCTTATAATAAATTTTGTGTCTTGGAATATGTATAAAAAGCAATTTTGTTCACAAAAAAGGCATCAATAATTCATTAGCAGGAGCTGGGCTTTTTAGAAATATGTAAAGTTATGAACTGTTAAAAATGAATTGCAATTTAAATTTTGTTATTATTAACAAAAACCCACTTAAAACTTTTAATCTGATGCAACATGATAAAATATATTGTCAAGTTGCATCGGTGAAGAAATTAACGGGAAATTAAGTTTGAACTGCTACTAGTTGAGCTATTTATGCCTGTAAAAATCTTACTCAAATTAGACGTAACTTTTACTTAGACGTAAACATTTCTATTTAAGAAAATTAACAATTGCAAAGACGGTCTGGCAACAAAGTTTTCTTACATTTTCCAGCTGGAAAAATACAAATTGAACCGTCTATCCAAGTCTTCATAAAAAGAGTTAAATTTTCTACTTTAAGAAGCCGTTTTAGATTTTTCTATTTTCGAAACCTTTTGAAATTCTACTGCTTAGAAATTGTTAAAATGTTTATTTTTTTAAATTAATTATTCTGTGTGAAAGAATTTACATTTAAAACGTCCTGTCTAACGGGAGGACTTAATTTTCTTTCCTTATCTATTCATCAACAATGCAAAGATAAACTTCAACTTGAAAAATTCAAATTCCTTATTAACACATTAGTAATTTTAAAAGTTTCCATTAACAAGCAAATTAAAGTGCTTTTATGCGACTTTAGTTCGGTTGCCAGATGCAGCTCAGATTGCGCGATTGCGGTAGAAAGACAACTTTGTTAAAAAACGGCACACTTCTTTTTGTTAAAAAAAAAAATTCCAACTACCAACTAGCACGGCTAATTATATGAATGGATTGAGATAGGTTTAAATAGTATATGCTTACACTCAATATGCATATAAAGTCTATATCAAAAGTAATGAAAATGCCTGACGCAAGAATACCTAAAATAATGATGAGAGTTTATGTTGAAAAATTTACATGATTGAAAATACCAAGTAAATTGTAATTAGCAAGTGAAAAATTAAAATATTTGTAACATAATTTTACAAAATGTAAGTTTAGATGAGAGAATAGATGTGCATTGCAAGGGCAGAATCATATTATTTAAGCAAAGCCTAATTTTGAGAAATACTATTATATATTTATGAAGAAAATTGAGGATTACATATTACGAAAGCTATGTCTGAATCACTTAATTTAAAATTTTAAATCATGCTCTTTATGAAATCTGAAAGAAGTAAAAAATATCTTACACTCTATGGATATTTTTCTGTTTTTGGCACGAAACAGGTCTCACTATATTAAAAAGAATTTGTTGTTGATGGATAAAATATGTGTCAAATGTAGAGAATTCGGAAAATTTGAGTAACTAGCTAAAAGTTGCCCTGTAACTTAGGAAAAAACCTATCCATCAACATTGTACTGTTTTTTTCAAATTTCTGTTTGTTTTATCATAAAGCGTCAATACTTCAGGAGGTTATCCTAAACGTCAAGTTAGACTAAAAAGTCCCTATTGTAAAATGTCTGTGATTTCACTTTCCATTCAGATATTTCACTTTCCATAAAACACGCCGTATCACATGAATTGTTAATGCTACGCTAAATTACAGTTCATCCATAGAAAAAGCATTGAAAACTGAGTTACATTTCGGTTTTGTTATTTTAGTCTTAAGCAAACAAAATACAAAATTACTCAGATCAATTTGATTTTAGGTTACACGCGGTTTAAATAATTCTATCATTAAGATTTTGAAACTTCCATTTAAAACCGACAAAACTTGTACAAAGTAAATGAAAAAGACTCTGGTACAAAATGAAACGTACGAAATACAAAATCCTTCAAATTTCAATGTTCAAAATATCCACCTTTTTGATGAATGCTAAGCTTGACATCGTTCCCTGACGAATTTTGAACATGTAATTCAGTTTTTTGAAGCTTTGCAGCTTCCTTCCAATTTGTACTAAAGGGTCTGATTTGTTTACTTTGTATTATTTAAATTTTAATGTATCAAAATCAATGATAACTTAATGACTAATTTGTCAAATGTTTGCAACCTGAAAAACAAATTTTTAGCAACTAAACGTTAAATTTAAATTGGTGATTAGTGGCTTTTGAGAAATTAGGTTTATGTATTTCAGCTCATTAGAAGTTCAAACTATTTTCTAACCCTACCATTCAGTGACAGAACCAATCAAATCTTATATAAAATTTAGACAAAAATTTTGTAAACTCGTAAAAGTTTATCTTCGATGAAATTTCTATTTTTTTGACTAAGTTACAATCAAAAAATCTAAATGGACCTCATAGAAGTTTTAATGCTCTTTCCATTGGTGTAATCTAATTTACAACAGGTTTAACATTTCATAAGATACAAATAAGTTTATGGAATAAAGTAATGAAACGTTGAAGCGAAACTGAAATTAACACAATTGACAGACTTTAGAGAATAGATAATTTTTGTCCAATTTGGCATGTAAAATAAACGCGTTCACGGGACACACTGTATATATAATAATAAAATAAATTCAATGCCACAAGAGTTTTTATGCTTATTATTATTATTTGTAAAAATATTGAAAATAAATTAATAAAAATAATGACAATTAATTAAGGTTTTTAGTTGAGATGAAAAAAGGTTAATGGCACGTGAGGGATTCGAACCCACGACCTCCGAGTGGATCGAGGTCACGATAGCTCAGGTGGTAGAGCAGCGGCGTATCTAGCCGAAGGTCGTGGGTTCGAATCCCTCACGTGCCATTAACTTTTTTTCATCTCAACTAAAAACCTTAATTAATTGTCATGTATTAATTGGTCAAGCGGACCATGAAAGTAGTGAATTAATAAAAATAATTTTAACATAATTACTTTCAAATCATTTTAACAAAGTTTACAATTAGTGTCAGCAATTTTTTAAAGTTTTTATAGTCGGGTTTTCTATCTTTTTATAAAACTTTAATGTTTTATCATCAATAAACTATATTACTGTTAATTTGTTGAAATCGTGAGGAGTGGAGCGGTCAGGAATAAAGTATTTTAGAAAAAACCTTTTTCATTTTTTGGCAAAAATTTTTGCGCATTTTATTCGAATTGTTGTTAATTGAAATTGCCATTAAAATGCTGGGATTTGAACCCACAACTTCCAGGCCTCCGTGGGATTTGAAAATTATTACAAATTTGCATTTGTTGGACATAATAACCTAGAGGTTTTGACATTATTTAACAAATTTTTACATTAATTTATATTTCCGAATGACTAGAGATTATCTAGATATATTTTTATGTACAGTTTTAGATATAAAAAAAGAAATATTGGGTTGTCCGGAAAATAATGCAGGATTTTAAGTTTTCATTAAAAAAAATCTATATAAAATATTCTGTTTACGTTTACAGGATTACTCATTTGTATGAATGTCAACACTTATTAATCCTCTTCCAAATGATATTGTTTGTTTACCTCTGTAGCATTCCGCTACTTGGAAATAATTCAGTCATCCTTATAATGTCAAAGCGAGAATTTCGTACGATTTTCTTTTACGAGTTTAAACTCGGCCGAAGCGGAGCCCAAACGGCTAGAAACATTAACCAAGTCTGGGGCGAGGGTTGTGTTAATGAGTGCACTGTGCAAAGGTGGTTTAAAAAATTTCGGGAGGGAGATTTCAGCCTTGAAGATGAAGAAGGTCGTGGAAGGCCTTCCTCTCTTAATGATGATGTTCTGCGATCAGTGGTGGAAGAAAACCCCAAAACAACTGTTCGAGAACTTGCAGAGCAACTCAAAGTCAGTAAAACGACCGTCGCTGACCACCTCAAGGCGATTGGAAAAGTGAAAAAACTCGAAAATTGGGTTCCACACTCATTAAACGATCGCCAAAAAATCAGCGCTTTGATGTTTGTGCATCACTTCTTTGTCGAAACAAAAATGACCCATTTCTGGCCAGAATTGTTACATGTGACGAAAAGTGGATTCTCTACGATAACACTAGACGTTCTGGACAGTGGCTCGACAAAGGAGAAGCTCCAATACATTTTCCAAAGCCCCCAACTCATCAAAAAAAGGTAATGGTTACGGTATGGTGGGCTTCATTTGGTTTAATACACTACAGCTTCTTAAATCCTGGCGAAACCATCAATGCTGAATCATACTGTAACCAAATTAATACCATGCATCAGAAATTGGCAGTAATGAAGCCCTCTTTGGTCAATCGGAAAGGGCCCATTTTGTTGCATGACAACGCTCGACCACATGTGTCACGTGTAACGTCACAAAAATTATTGGAGCTTGGCTATGAAACTTTGCCTCACCCACCCTACTCTCCGGACCTCTCGCCTACTGACTACCATTTTTTTAGACACCTGGACCACTACTTACAACACATAATATTCAAAAATCAAACGGAACTGGAAAATGCATTTATTGACTTTATCAATTCTAAAAATTCTGAATTCTACTCAGACGGAATTAATAAGTTACCAACACGTTGGGAGAAATGTATTGAGAGTATGGGAAATTATTTTGATTAAAGAACATTGCTTTAAAGTAACTAGTTTCTTTTTTTTTGTTTAATACCAAAATCCTGCATTATTTTCCGGACAACCCAATATTTTGAATCTATTAATGATTTTTCAAAAACAATAACGTTTCCTGAAGTAGAATTGGTATAAATTGCATTTACAAAAATACTTTTAATAATCGAGAAAAATTCTTTAATGCACTTATTAACTGACTTAGAATTAAATAATAAAAAACGTAGTTAAATTATATTTATAAAGTTTGAAATAAGTAGGAAAAAGAAGTTCGAACTTGTGCAGGTAATAAATTGTATGCTTTTGTCATTTATTCTGTAAACTTGTTATTTCCATCGAAGAAAACTTTTATTTAGATGTTTTATATTTAAACGTTGTAAAAGTTTTGAATGAACTAAAAAGAAAATACTTTAACGAGATTTTAGTTATCAAGAATTGAACAAAATTGAATGTTATTTGTATTTAAAAAAAGAATTAACAAGCAGGCAAGAAGATTCCTTGACTTATTCTCTCTGTAAAAATATGTTATTATTTAGTGTGGCTTATGCTTAATCGTTATACAATCAACATAAACATTTTTATAATGTTGAAAAAAAACCTTTTGTCATTGTATACTTGGCTATTCTAAAAACCTGGGAGGACTTTTTAAAGCAAAATTGGATTGCTACACGTAGTACACAATATTTCTCATTAGCTGATCATTTGAATAAAGCTAAAAGTTACATAATTTGTAACATTTTATTAATTTATTTGTAACTTTACATTTAAGAGAAAAGACGTTATTAAATTAAACAAAGGGTGAAATCTGATTCTTTAGCCAATTCAATTTAACTACAATGTACTTTAGAGCAATACAATTGTTATTGAGAAGGAGGAAAGAACTGGAAATGAATGATTTTATTCTATCTGGGGTTTTTGTTTAGGGTGGTCTTGCTGCAGTGTACTCCTCCAAATATGAATGTCTCCTGTGTGTACCGGGCAAAGTCGTTAAAGATAAGGACCTTGTTGCTTGAATGATGGCCACAGTGGGATGAGAGTCGAGGCCATCCATCACCCACACCCGTTTGTTTCCCTTCACCCACGAAAGCCCCAAATTACCTGTATTGAACGTAAACCCAACTCAACTGATGATAAAGCAGAATTACGATTTTAATTGACTTGTAGCTGCCAACGATTGTTGTTAAAACAAAGTCACTTTTTTATTACCTAGTCGAGTTTAAAAGAATAAGTCAGAAATATTAAGTGTACGTGTTTGAACAGCAATATAAAACGAATCGATTAGATTTGTTTAGTATTTTGATCGAAAAATTGTATTATTTTTCAGATTTATCGAAAAAGACAGTAAAATAATTTTTATGGGGGTATTAACAGCTTTATCGCATTATTCTATTTTTGCTAAATCATAAAATTAAATTTAATGGATTTTCCTCATAGAAAGTCAAGACATATATTTTATATAGAACTTTCAACGATTGTCATTGGTAGTTTATCGATAAACCAGTTAGAATTATTATTGTATCTTTCTAAGAAATATAAAACTGACCGTTTAATTTTTATGATCTCAGTAAACTCAGATAGCATAGAAATATTTTTCTTTTAATCACAGCTAACGCCAGGCAATCTATACAGGGTGAATTGCTACTCGTGCTACAAACTTCTCCAGTAGATTCTTCACCCTAAAATGAACAAAAAAGTTCATATTGTCCATGGTCCGATTCTCAACCATTTCAGAGTAATTTCGCTTTTTATCGATTTTGAAAGATATCACGTCCTGGCGTCGGAAAATCGTGATATCTTTTAATCTAAACATTTCTCTGAAAATCTAATAGCACCGTTGAAATTCCCGTTAATTTTTCAATAAGAAGATGACGGTGGCAAAATGTTTGGGCTAATTTTTTGTGTTTTATTTCAGCCAGAACTACAAAAAGAGTGGAAAATTGTGTAAATCGGAAAGTGTATAAAGTAATCCAGAGTTTCTAATTTTAGTCTCAGAAGGCAGCAAATTTGAGGAAAACTACCTGATTTAATAACGCTTCCAACGCACTCGTCATTTTCTTATTTAGTGGTTGTGAGACCAAGATGTTGATGACAAAAAGAGAAAAAATGGTGGTTCAAGGATTGCTAATGTTTGAGAGTGACTTGCTACTCGTGCTACAAACTTCACCAGTAGATTCTTGACCCTAAAATGAACAAAAAAGTTCATATTGACCATGGTCCGATTCTCAACCATTTCAGAGTAATTTCGCTTTTTATCGATTTTGAAAGATATCACGTCCTGGCGTCGGAAAATCGTGATATCTTTTAATCTAAACATTTCTCTTAAAATCTATAAGCACCGTTGAAATCCCCGTTAATTTTTCAATAAGAAGATGAAGGTGGCAAAACGTTTGGGTCTTTCTTCCTTGACCTTCTAGCTGTTTGTAAACTTCTTAAGCATTACATACTAAATGGGCATTAAATTAAATTAAAAAATTTCAATGGAATTATGATTTTGATTCTCTCTAAAAATTAACGGGGATTTCAACGGTGCTTATAGATTTTAAGAGAAATGTTTAGATTAAAAGATATCACGATTTTCCGACGCCAGGACGTGATATCTTTCAAAATCGATAAAAAGCGAAATTACTCTGAAATGGTTGAGAATCGGACCATGGACAATATGAACTTTTTTGTTCATTTTAGGGTGAAGAATCTACTGGAGAAGTTTGTAGCACGAGTAGCAATTCACCCTGTATATTATATACAACTAACCAAATGAATGTTAGCTAATTTATTTATTAATGTTATCGTTATTTTCTAACAATTTTCATTTATAATATAAGGTCGCAGATGAATTGGTTTTTAAGTAAACAAAATTTCCAAAATCAAAATAATAGTATTCAAATTATTTAACTTGTTTTCAACAAAGGTTTTTGACACTGAACCAATTATTTTGTCCCATAAGTGAAATATTTAGAGTTATGGAAAGAAATAAAATCAGAAAGAGGTACTGTGTAACTTTGGAATACTTTCAAAAAGTTTTCTCCTAATGAAATTGTTCAAATCTATAAACAGATAAAAATTTGGTTGTATGTATATTAGCCGAAGAATTTCGTGTTTCAACTCTTTTAATTTATCAGAATGCCCTGGAAACAGATGAAAGAAACAGGTTAAACCTAAGAAATGCACCAAAAAAGCAAATTCAAAACAGGACGAGAGAAAGGCTGACATATGAGATCGTGCCCCCAGCTTTGAACCACTAGATTAGTGATCTTAGGTTATTTTGGGTCTTATTTCTGGTGTACGAAGCATTTTCGGTTTTAATCCCCAAGATTTGCTTAATGTTTTTCATGTGGTCATTAGCGATATTTCTGTTGCACTTTCCTTGACTTTTAACCACTGATCTAACCTACGCCGGTGACGATAAAATCTATTTTTCATGGCAAGTTACTATTCTTTCAAGTTATGAGGCATATAAATATATAGGTTTGTAACTTTTAGTTCTTTAATTGTTATTCAGAAATCGTGAGATGCGATCTGGTGTGATGTAGGTTTCAGAAAAACATTTTCTTTATCGTGCCAACGTTTCGATTTTTATTGAGGTCATCTTCAGGGCCGGGATTTACAAACATTGTTTACATTTAACAAATACATGTAGGATGTGGAAAAAAGTGAATTTATACAATGCAAATATATTTTTTATATTCAAACAAAGTATTTCTACTCACTCAAAGTGTTTGTCTTCTGTGTAATTGTGCCATTCTTGCGTGTCGTGTTGAGAGAGTGAGATATTGCTGTTTTTTGTTTATATATGTTGGATTTTGAATGGGTGAGGAAGGAAGTCGGTATATAAAAGGCCCTGAAGATGATCTCAATAAAGATCGAAACGTTGGCACGATAAAGAAAATGTTTTTCTGAAACCTACATCACTCCAGACCGCATCTCACGATTTCTGAATAATTATCGATTAACGGTCACTAACCACCACACATTTCTTTGATTGTCTTGAAACTAATAGTCATTAAGTTGTGATGAGAGTCCTCTAAGGGCTTTGTTGAGCACTAAGCCTCAGCACTTCAATTAAAGATGTAGCTTTCCTCATGGCGGGTTTTCCAATTCGTTGTCTCCAACCGAAAACTTTACAAACTAAACCCAAATGGTTTGTTCATTAACTCTTTTCGCCAAACTCTTTTCTTGTAGTTTGGGCTATAGAATGACCCATAAAAGAACAATGCACAAAAAACGCCTGTTTTCATGTACCTATTTCAAGGTATACTGAAGAATATGTAATGAAACGGCGAACTAAATAATATAAACAAAATATAAAGGGTTAATTATTATAATTTTTATAAATGTGGGCTGTGAGCAATAGGAAACCACTTAATCTCCAATAAAATAAAAATTCACGTAAAATGACCGAATATTTCGGCAATGAGATCTGAAATCTGTTAGTTTTAAGAGTTTTTCTGGTAATTTTTGACAATTCTACACACATTCACTACTTTCGTGGTCCGCTTGACCAATTAATACATGACAATTAATTAAAGTTTTTAGTTGAGATGAAAAAAAGTTAATGGCCCGAGAGGGATTCGAACCCACGACCTTCGGCTAGATACGCCGCTGCTCTACCACCTGAGCTATCGTGACCTCGATCCACTCGGACATCAACTCCCCATCTCAACCCCTGGTGGCAGAGCAGCGGCGTATCTAGCCGAAGGTCATGGGTTCGAATCCCTCTCGTGCCATTAACTTTTTTTCGTCTCAACTAAAAACCTTAATTAATTGTCATTCTACACACAAGTCATTTTGTCTTCATCTTGTGATAAACCTCTAGTTTGGTTCTTTCTGATGATTTGGGTCCTCAAAGCCTCACTGGTTTGTCAGATCTGTTTCTAGTTGATCGTTCTCTCAACGTTAAGTGCTGAGTCTCTGTAATTTGTTTAATCAGGCTTTTTTATACAGTAATGAAATTATAGATGAGTGTATTATCATTGTCTGTTTTTTTTTAAAATTTTTTTAGGTGTTCCGTTCAGTCACTTAGCCTACTGTTTTTATTCATTATACCGTAGAATGGTGTATATGTAAGCTATTATAATTTTTTTAACGCCATGCAATAATTTGAAACTTGTCTTTATTTTTAAGGCTCGTCGTGGTTTTGTGTTGTGATGATCGTGTGATAAACATATAGTTCGGTTCTTTCTAATGATTTGGGTCCTCTTATCCTCGCTAGTCTGTCAGATGGGTTCTAGTTGATCGTTATCTCAACATTAAGTGCTGGGTCTCTAATTTATTTAATCAGGCTTTTCTTTATACATTCATAAAGTCTGAGATGAGTGGATCAGTGTCACTGTTTTTTTTAAATTTTTTTAAAAGTTGTTCCGGTTAGTCACTGAGCCTGTTGTTTTCAATTTTTTGCCTTTATTTCGGAAGCTCGTCGTGGATTTGTATTAGCCTAATCTCTTTGGTATGATCTAAAAGCTTTATCTTTGTATCTGTCCTTCATTTGCCGTTCTGTTTGCTATTGAAAATACCTATTTTTATTCTAATGGATTCTTGGCTATCCTTTAATCGGCTTGTTTCCAATTATGTTTGTCGTCTTTAGTCAAGTTATGCTTAATGTTTATGTGAATTTAATGCCTGGGTTTGTTATGTATTTTCTTTCGTAGTCTGACCACGTTTGTTTTGCAGTCGTTGAAGCGTGCTGTAATATGCATATTCATTATATTTCGTGATCCGATTGACCAAATAATTTCTTTCAATTAATTAATCTTTATGTAAGGTATTGGTTGAAATGAAAAATGGCAAAAAGTAGGGAAAATTCGAAAAAAGGGTTGTGATGGGAGTTGGTGTCCAAGTGGATCGAAGTCACGATAGCTTAAATGGTTAGAGCAGCGGCATATTGAGCCGAAGGACGTGGGTTCGAAACCCGTTCGTGACACTAGTTTTTTTCATTTCAACCAATACCTTTACATAAAGATTAATTATGTATATTATTTTCTTTTATATAATGGTATTTATTTTTAGCTAGATAGACTAAACCCGCATCACTTGCTTGTGTTGCGAAAGTGTTGTCCCTAGTCGCCGTGTTGGCAGGCTTTTTTTTGTGGAAATTATTAGCAAGATTGTTTTACAGAAAACCATGCTTGATTTCTATACTTTTATTATAAATACGTTTATTAATAAACATTTACGGCGTTAAATTCTTTTTACACATTTACATTTTCGTTTAAATACGGCAGGTATACCGACTACTGAAAATTATTCCGCCTATATAAATATAAACTAGGAAAAAATTGGCTCAAATGAGAAGTTCCAGTGTTAAATAATGTAAGTCACCTTTCGGAAATAGCTCCGACTGATATCGAACGGGCAAGTATTGAACTTGATGGTGTATGCTATTTTTTTTTTTTTTTTCAAATCGACCTTCTAATTCTTTTTTACAGTTTCTGATCAAAGTTAATTTGTTGATACGTACATAAAAGAGGTGTTGCGTTATGCGGCAATGGAAATCGGTAAATAAATCTTTTTAATAACGTAGTGAAAAAAAAGAAGATAATTTTTAATAAATTTTTCAAAATTTTTAGATGTCGTGATTTAATTTTCCTGAAGTATTTTTATATTACGGACTCTTGTTTTTTTTCAATCAATCTTTTTGATTTTCAAAAACTTATTAACCAAGGAAAGTAAGATTTAAAAATATTTGCAATTAGTTAAGCTAATTAGGAATGTATACGTTACAAAATTATAGCACAGTTTTTCATTTTAAATACAATGTTTTTTATAAATTGTGAGCTAATATCTTTAAACTTTTTATTTTGAATTATACCAACGATTTGTTGGAAAAATGTGATCTATAATGTTTTTTGTTGACGTCGGTTGTGATTTGGAAAGGGTCGCCCGCCCCGACCGCTTATTTGTCCGCTTTCTTCTTGAATGAAATTCGTCCTCGAGAAGTTCCCAGGCGCCCGTGTTGACAACCCACCTCCTTTCGAATTTTCCCCCGAGGTGAAAGAAAGAGAGGTAGAAAAAAAAATAGGAGAGGGTGGGATTTTTAATTTGCCGTTCTCGGCATCCCCCGGGACCATCCCGGCTGCACGTTGAACTCAATGGGAGTCGGATTGGAGAGGTGGGCTCAAAGCGGGTCATTAAGCGCGAAAAAGGAAAAGACGGGAGAAGAATAGAAAAAAAGAAAAACACCTTTTGGCAAGTTCAGCATATTCATCAGAATAGATGATAATGAAGGGATCAAACAGCTTCAAAATATCTCGAGGCTTTAAAATTGCAAAAACACAACTTCCCTTGTACTTGTCCGAATAAATATTTTTTAAATAAATAGTTTATTTGTACCCTGTACTTATTAAAATACACAATACAGGATTTTTTTCTTCCGTTCACAAAACTGGCCAGAACCAGTGGAGGTATTAAGTGAAACCAGCCAAAGCTGGAGTGAGGGATTAAAGGAGAGAGGACATCTCGAGGTCATCGTCTTTTATTGGCGGGTCTCGAGATGGGAAAGTTTATAGAGAGCTTGGGTAGTAGGGCTAGGCTAGATGGAGAGCTTTGTTTGGGACTTCTGAAAGAGGAACGGATCAGCTCATTGGGTCGTTATGGCTAAATAGATTATTTATGTAGTAAGACGTTTTGGCAATCCAACTAAAGACTTTGGATTGTATGTGCCCGCAGTTCTACTACGTATGTCCAAATTAGTCGCAGTAATGTTTTGATGGTCAAAACAGATTCCGGTCTTAAAGGTCTTTGTAGTTGTCCTTCTGTTATGTTATATCATTGTGTGAGGATTTCACGTTAGGCTGTTGTCCAGAGATGGGCAAAATCTAACCAATTCAATCATGATTAAGAATTTTGATTGAAGTTTAATCATGATTAAATTAGTCATGAGTAAATTAATCATTATATGATTTTCAATCATGATTAAACTTCAATCAAAATTCTTAATCATGATTGAATTAGTTTGATTTTGCCCGACTCTGGCTACAATGACCAACTTACCAAAATCCAACCGATTCCGGATGAAAATTTTGAGATGAGAGTCGTGCTCAAGGCCAACCTTCAAAAATTGTTTTCATAAAAGAAAACCAAAGTTACATAATTATTCTACAAGTCTATTTTATTACAATCAAGACCCCTAGATGGTGAATTTTCCAAATAATGTAGAAATCTCTCCTTTTAAGTGGAATAAATTTTAATTCAAAGAAATATTTTTTCCATTGATCGGTTATGTAAACATATTTACTTTTCAAAGCGTAGCTGGTTCTAGGATTTTTTTATTTTATTTTATTATTAGCATTATTTTTTGGCTATTCATAACGACGGAGTTTGACTTATAATTGGAAGATTGATTTTTGTTAAATAAGGTGTTGAAGGATTTTCGTTTTGATGAAATAAATTTCTGTTAGAAAATTTTTTTAAGTACTGAAGTTGTGTATTTTTCATTTTTTGAGCACCCATTTGAACATGATTTATCGAATCGTTAGTCATGACTAACTATATTGTGACTAGATTAGTCATGCCTCGTATTTAATTACTAATCATGACTAATTTAGCCATCAATCACATATGGTGACTAATGACTAAATTAGTCACTTACTACCAATCATGACTAACGGTCTGAGTGATCAATCATTAATCATTAGACATGACTAATTTTTGCCCAACACTGCTGTTGTCTAGGTCTCGCATGCATTTGGCGTAACATTGATCACAATTTTACTCATTCAGCCTTGACCTCCACTTTTTGCTTCAGTCTTCGATAACATCAAAGTTTTCTTTGATTTTGGAGGTCGCTTGAATATAGGTTAGAAGAGAGAATTGCGGTATGATATCTGAAGCAGTTGTCAGTTAAATATGTTTCCAGAATTTGGAATTGCTGGGAAGTGGAAATCCATGGGGACTTCGATGAATGAACCCCACCATATCTTTTTCCTCTAGGAGATGAGCTTTAGGATAGGAATGACGACGGAAAACTTCCATAATAGACGACAACTAATGGTACGTAAGATGGCATTGTATATTCTGTTTAAAAATATTTTGGCTCTGAGGAAATTTTTGAAGTGTAGTAAAGGTAATAAGATAATTCCAAGGGATTTTAAACTTAGAAAATTTTTTGATAGTTTAAAAAATATAAATATTTGTATTTTGTATACATTGATGCACTATAATTGTTGTTTATTCTATAAATCTCGGATACAATACTAATACTACAGCCAACACTACACCCGGAGGACACATGTAATGAAAAGCCCATGCTGACACACTTTTTTTGCTGATTTTTAAAAATTTGAACTGGGAGTAGTGGAGTGGTTTGGAATAGTAGGGTTGAAAGGTTGTCGTAGTGTGTACTTGTAGTTATGAAACTAAAGGAGGCTTGAATGGATTAAGTATTTAAGGAAGTTTGTGGATATTGATGTTAACTAAGTACGAAACCGACTGGGGAAGTCATCTGATGACTTTTGATTATACTTAGTTTTGTAGGATAATATTTGGTTTGGTTGCACCCCACACCTCTGGTCCGTATGTCCAAATAAGTTATACTTTATACATATTTGAGGTTGCCTGGGATTGGGGTTAGGAGATATAATTGCTATCGTCTGCGTTGTAACGATGGTGTTCAGATGTATCAGCAGGTTAAAAATCTAAGTATTTTGTACGAGTGAACCAAGACTGCTTCCTTGTGGAACGCCGGATTTTCGGTTATGACCTTTCAGAATGGATTGAATAATTCCAATATTTTTTTAGATTAGTTAGATTTTTTTAGATAATCAAAAAGTAAGTGCACTGACAACTGTTTTTTATAAATATTCCTAAAGTTTACAGCATAGATGGTGTCGTGTGCTCTCGCTAGGTTAGCCTTACTGCATTATGTGCTTCTACGTTTTTGGATTTACCTATGTATCAGGGAAACATTATTTACATCATTGTACGTATATCTTATGTATATTAAAATTTAAAAAAAAATATTGACACATTTAACATTTGTTTGTGCATCAAAGCGTTTGAGGAAAGTGAGGAGTATATATAGAAGATATTCATGACATTCGAATTTGTCAGAAAGGGTTCCTGGTATTGGGCTCACTTCGATGATTCTAAGGGATGGTCTTTGTACTGAAATTCTATTTAAAAAAATTATTATTTTTTTAGTTTAAGCGCTTTTGTTCCTTAAAAAATAGTAACTTTGTGATTATTAATAAGTCAGTCGGGAACGAGAGGGTTCGATCCGCCCACCCTTTTCCCATGCCTGTCAGTGGTGATTTTCTCGTTTTAGTTTTCTCGGAAAACTCTGTATCTTGAAGGATGTCGGCACCGAAGCGGAGAATTTTCGTTGCTCTCGCTCCCTCTAAATCCGTTACCGAAATTGGCCGGAGCCAAACCCCTTTCCAGCCCTTCCAGCACGGGCAACAGGTTAAATATGTATGAGCCGAAGAAGACCGTATACAAAGTTGTGGCGCCCCTTCCTCGCCCCGCCTTAATCGGAGCTTTATACACGAAATACAACTCCGCGATAAATGTATTCAAAGAACATTTGTCCGTGTTCCCCGAGTATTGTTCATCTTGAAAATATCCAGTGTATTCTTTTTTAAAAAGTTCGAATCACATTTAACTTCCCCATAAACAAAAATCTCAATATGAACAGTAAACAAATCCTTTATACCTTGAACTTTTTACTTTTCAAAAAGATAGTTCTAACTCACAGGTTGAAGGAGTTATAAACAGTCTCTCGGCATGACTTTCCAAAACGCGTTACCATGAAAAGCTGGTTTTTAATGCAACTCAACTGCGAAAGAATGGTGCGAAAAACCCGAATTACACTAACTAAATATTATCCTAATAAATGCTCTAAAAAATAATTTAAAAATCGTGATTAATTTGTATGTATTAAGTTTAAAATAGCTAAATGTAACCAGGAGCTTTTTTGGTCCTTGGGTGAGATGAAGAATTTAGTAGTATCATTGTGTCTGTAGTTATGGGTTTTCTACATTTCGTTTATTTCTACATCGTCTATTTCCATTAAGTTATTTATTAAAGACAAAGTTAAGTCTAGAAAATGTAAACGACTATCTTTAATTATTTTCTATGTAAAATTTATATTAACGTGTAAAGCATTAATTAATTGGATCCTTTTATCCTTTTAGATCCCCAATTGTTACCGACCATATACATATAATATCGTCCAAATATCAGACAAACTTAATTAATGGTTTTCATATTATTTATTAATTATAGAATAATTTTTTCAAAGTTATCCATGAATATTCCGACACAACTCTTACACTACAGTCGAGAGACGTGATTGTAAACCCTTCAATCTGATGATGCGTTTAATGCTCGAAATCAAAAAATTGTGAGAAAGAAGTTCGTGAAAGCTGAATGCTCGTACCCACCCAACCTTTATCATTTATAATAAACCTTTTATGCCTTAAAAATAGAAATATGTACTAAAAAATAATTATTGTTTTCAATAAAAAGAGATAAATATTATCAATAAATTTCTAATACTTAAAGTACTTGATTTATCGCTCTAAGGAGGTTATGACATAAAAGGGAGAACTTTTTCCTTTTAAAAAGTAGCTTCCTTTTTCCTTCTAACCTCGTTTCAATAAAGCCAATGGCGTTCCGCTACGCTAATCCTGAGTTCTACGCTCTTTTCTAAACATAATATATTATCTATAACTTATATAATCTAACTTTGTCATTAGGGAATTCAAGCCGGTTGAAAAATTTAAAACAGCAAAGACTGCCTGCTTCGACGAATACTGACAATTACTGCTGGGGGAGTGGAAATTGGATAAAAAGAGAGAAACGACAAGAAAAAGGTAGTTGAGGTGAAGGAACGAGTGAGTGAAAGAGAAAGAGAAAGTGAGGGGGAGAGAAAGCAGAGAGAGAGAGTATGAGAGAAAGTGAGTGAGAGGGAAAAGAGAATGAGCGATAGTGATAAATACATAGAATAATTGAGAGAGAAAAAGAAGAAAAAGAGGAAGAACCCTAAAAGCCTTCATAAAGAGATATGATTGGGAGAAAGAGGGAGAGAAAGTAAACCTAAGTACGAAAAAGAAAACAAATTTGACAAAAACTATCTCGCACATTTATTAATCCCCAATAATGCATTCTGGAAAGAAAGAGAGAGAGTGTGTGTGTGAGAGAGAGAGTGCGTAGAAAAAGCGAAAGAATCTCAATTTGGCAAAAACTGTATTGCATATTTAACAATCCGAAATATTTTTTTCTGCCTAAAGAGAGAGATAATGCGAAATG
Source organism: Cimex lectularius (assembly GCF_000648675.2). Classification (NCBI taxonomy): domain Eukaryota; kingdom Metazoa; phylum Arthropoda; class Insecta; order Hemiptera; family Cimicidae; genus Cimex; species Cimex lectularius. Next base: position 1,015,667 of record NW_019392703.1, read on the forward strand.
TAAAAAAAAAGAGTATGAGCAAATAAGAGAAAAATAGAAATAGAAAGAGAAAGAGAGAGAAAAGAGAGAGAGAGAGCGAGAGAAAAGAGAGAGAGAGAGAGAGTGTGCGTAAAAAAAGCGAAAGAATCTCAATTTGGTAAAAACTGTATTGCATATTTAACAATCCGAAATATTTTTTTCTACCTAAAGAGAGAGATAATGCGAAATGTAAAAAAAAAGTGTATGAGTAAATAAGAGAAAAATAGAAATAGAAAGAGAGAGAGAGAGAAAAGAGAGAGAGGGAGAGAAAAGAGAGAGAGAGCGAGAGAAAAGAGAGAGAGAGAGAGAGAGAGAGAGAGAGAGTGTGCGTAAAAAAAGCGAAAGAATCTCAATTTGGTAAAAACTGTATTGCATATTTAACAATTCGAAATATTTTTTTCTGCCTAAAGAGAGAGATAATGCGAAATGTAAAAAAAACGTGTATGAGTAAATAAGAGAAAAATAGAAATAGAAAGAGAGAGAGAGAGAAAAGAGATAGATAGATAGAGAGAGAGAGAGAGTGCGTAGAAAAAGCGAAAGAATCTCAATTTGGCAAAAACTGTATTGCAAATTTAACAATCCGAAATATTTTTTTCTGCCTAAAGAGGGAGAAAATGCGAAATGTAAAAAAAATGTGTATGAGTAAATAAGAGAAAAATAGAAATAGAAAGAGAGAGAGAAAAAGAGAGAAAGAGAGAGAGAGAGAGAGAGAGAGAGAGAGAGAGAGAGAGAGAGAAAGAGAGGAAGAGAAAGACTAGTTCAACAAACCCACGACTGAAGTTGGACCCAATAAATGATCCAATGCCGGTAACATTAATTATCGTAATTAATTTATTAACGTCTTAAGATAATCTTTATAGAGCAGGTAAAATCAAATTATGTAGTTGCATTAAAGCTTATAGTTATTTTAAACGATTTAAAAACATGGGCCTTCTTTTTTCTGATAAAGACACACATATTCACACAAAATGTTTTTTGCATTTAAAATATCTGAATTTTAGAAAATTTATTAAGAAGTCAGACTTAGACAATGGGTTTTAAAATTGACCGTGAAAAAGGGAAAAATATCGAAAGGTTGGTTTGTGATATCAAACTACCATATATATTAGTTGAAAATCCTATTTGTTTAAATCATAAAGAAAATAATAAACTAGATTTAACGCTTTAACATTTTGTGTGGCAATATAATTAACACTTCACCAATACAATAGTTAGTATATATTGAAAAAGAAATATTTATATTTAAACGACACAGCCAGTTCTTTTGACAATTATTTCAGAATATTGATTTAATTGACTATTTTCAAAAATTTCGACAGTTTTCACAAACAGTATTAGTTAAGTTTTAAATAAATAAAGAGTGACAGCTATCTAATATATTTTGCATTTTATGATTTTAAAGTTTTTAAGAATGTTGTTAAAAAAATATAAAAATAGCAGGTTGATACGAAAAAGTTTTTCAACTGAGCACTTTCCTCCATCCCCGGGCAAAATGGGTTCTCTTAAAAGACTACTACTATAAATAAGTCTACTTAACCATTATTAAACAAAAGGCCCAATTAAAATTCAAGGGGTTGAGGCAATTTTTGCCACAATGGGTCCACTTTTTTGACCAAAAGTCTTCCAAAATTAAAAAAAAGGGAAAAAAAGGTTGAGTGTATTCACGTGTCGGAACCGTTTGTTTACCCAACTTTATATTTAGATCCCCAGTTTTCCCCTCGTCGCAAAACTTGGCTAAGTTCAAGTTGTTGGCCTTTTCATGACACATTTATACCACGGTGGAATTCATTAGGACTTTAATGAAGGCCCGGACGTCGAGCAGGGTGGGGAAATGCGGGGAAACACTTAGGCCAGAACGTTTTCTCCCTTATCGGCCACTGTTTTCCCATTGGATATCCGATGTATTTAACACTATTCGTTTATATTTCAAATAAATTCTACAAACCTTTGTTTCCAATATTTCAATATTTCGACAAAACCATTAACCTTCATTTTCATCTTGCTAATTCCATTTCAAAGGAAATCACGTCTGATTTAGCCGTTTGTAAATTTTTCGGATAATTACCGAAATTTAGCGACAAAGTTAACATGTGGAAACTCTAATTTACTCGTTATTGAAACGCCTGAAACGTTGTGTTTCTTTTCCTATATACGAGGCCTCAACAATATTGTGCAATAAATTTTAGAATATCTGTTTTCAATGTTAAACGTACGAATACCAATCAACTAATTAAATCAGGCTTAAATACAAAAAATTCGTTTTCATCAGATCCACTTGTACTATACTCAGATTATGAGTGAGTGTTATGACCACAAGAGGAAATTGGACATTGCACAGCGAAAGAAATATTCGATACTAACGAGTACTTACTCATATGAGTCCTTTGTCGTTTATTCAGAATTGATCAACTTACCATCGACTTGTGGATAAAATACGCTCAACAAAAATTTGCAGTTTTTTCACATTTTTAAGTATTTTCATACAGTGGGTACATAGGTAAAAACAAGGAAAAGCTGTTTGAACAAAATTGATATTTCAATTTTATCGTTATCGAGTTTTGAGAAAATTGATGAACGGATGTTTTCTTTTTAAAGGTTTGAAAAAATTAGGCGAATTCCGGCACAGTTTACAAGATGTCGATGACTCAGTTTTCTTAGTAAAATAACCTCATGCCTTAACTATGGGAGGAGACATGATTAAGTATGTACCTATGAGAAGGAAGTTTAACACTTTTTAGGTACTGAAGACAAAAACATTTTATAAAAAATTACTGAGAATAGTGAAAAATGTGATATTAGAAAAGTGGAAGCGTCGTTGGGCCGACTCGACTGACGCTCTGGTGTCCGTCAAACCGAAGGTCAACCGGTGGAGCCCGGAAGGGATATCTCAAAGGGAAAGCGTTGTCCTGACCAGCCTGCGGATCGGTCACACACGTTCGACTCACGGGTACCAGTTGGTTGGCGCGAGTCGACCTAGATGGCCAGTATGCCAAGATAACAGATTCACGGCCTCGCAGTGTTGGAGGAGTGTCGCGGCTTGGCCCCGTATAGGAACTGAAATGGAATACCGCCGAACTATAGGAGAATGCTCGAGCAGCAAGTTTAAAGAAAAACGTTTTAGGTTTTTGAGAGATATTGGGATAATGGGTTGTATATAGAGGGGTATTTTTTTGTAGGTTACAGGTTAGGTTGCTGGGCGGGGGTACAGCATATCATCTCATGGCTCCACCGCTGCTCCGCCAAGCCGGGTGTTGGAGATTATCGAGTACCGTCCGACTCGGATTCTAGGCAGAGGATGTGCATGTGTAATTGGATTTGTATTTAGGAGTATGTATGTATTTAGTATGTGAGTTAGTGTAAGAATGTCTAGTTTTGGGGAACCAACCTCTGAGTCGCTCAGGCACCAAGGTGAGTAACACCCATGATCAATCAGGGAGAGGCCAGATTCTCCTAATTCTATAAAAAATTACTGAAATTAATAGTCCGAGCAATAGTGAGATGCGACGCTGGAAAGAATTATGAGTTATCAGAATTATCAGCAGATTTACCAACCAATTCGAAATTTCGATTAACTTCGTTGACACATGCCGCTTATAGCCGCTCCTAACAGTAACTAGCCAACTCCCAGTTTGATAAAAAGTATGTTTCGAACAGAAAATAACAATTCAATATTACTTGACCACTCGATGAAAAATCTATTTGTGTATTTTGACTACAAAACGTGATCAAAAGTACTCGGTATCGAAAGAAAATACTCGATACTTTACTCACGTCGATTGGTATCGCACATCACTACACAAAATGTTACTGTAAAAACAATCTTTTTTTTAACGGATTCTAAGAGCTCACTGAAAGTCATTAGTTCGGAAAAATAAAAAATCTAGAAATGACATAATATTAAGTATCGTGATATCATCATACGAATAGAAAATGAAAAACGGAATAATTTATTTTGAACCTCAGCTTACTGTGGCATCCAAGGCAATAAACAAGTAGCTTTCCAAGCCAGGGAAGAACAATACAATTAACCCCGATGTATTTCGTGGGCCGATTGACCAAATAACTTTTTTATGTAAGGTATTGGTTGATATGAAAAGCTAGTGTCACGAGCGGGATTCGAACCCATGACCTTCGGCTAAATACTTCACGAGAGTCACGATAGCTCAAGTGGTTAGAGCAATAGCGTATTGAACCGAAGGTCGTGGGTTCGAATCCCTATCGTGCCATTAGCTTTTTTTCATCTCAACTAAAAACCTTAATTAATTGTCACATATTAATTGGTCAAGCGGACCACGAAAGCAGTGAATTAATTATTTTCTATCTTTCAATTAATTAAGGTGTTTAGTTGAGATAAAAAAGCCAGTGTCACGAGCGGGATTCGAACCCATGACCTTCGGCTAGATACGCCGCTGCTCTACCACTTGAGCTATCGTGACTTCGGTCCATTTATTTATCTCAACTAAAACCTTAATTAATTGAAAGATATTAATTGGTCAAGCGGACCACGAAAATTAGTGAATACAAGTTTAAATGAAGCATACCTTCACTAAAACTCTCCGTGGCCATTTGATTTGTCGCCGAGAATAGATTACACGACATTTGAAAAATGGCAAAAAGGAGGGAAAATTCAAAAGTTGGGGTTGAGATGGGAAGTTAGTGTCCGAGTGGATCGAGGTCAGGGTAGCTCAAGTGGTAGAGCACCGGCGTATCTAGCCGAAGGTCATGGGTTCGAATCCCGCTCGTGACACTGGCTTTTTTATCTCAACTAAAAACCTTAATTAATTGAAAGATATTAATTGATCAAGCGGACCACGAAAATTAGTGGAATTATTTTTAATTTTTAATAAATTGTTAGTTTTTTTCCAAACGTAGTTAATATCGTTTGACCACCAGTTCAATTTTTCATTCAAATTCTATTTTTCAGTTTTTTTAACCTATTTTTACATTGAGGGATCTACAGCTATATAACCAGATATATAAGACAGTCAAATTGTAGCAGAAATTTTCTTTAAATATAAAGTACGAAACATCCCATATATAAATTGTCTAAAATTTGTCAATAAACACAATAAATTTAATTAAAAAACATTCCAAACAGCACATGATCAGCTTATCAGATTTACTTTTAACAAACTTTAAAACAATTTAGGTTACGTGTCCGTCCGGTTGCGGTTTGGACTTTCCTGTCACAGATATTACGCCAGGCGTTAAAGTGGGTTTTTAATTAAGGAATTTAATCTCCGAAGGCGGATCTTCTATTTGGTTAAACGGCGGTTGTAAATAAACCGGCCACTCCCCCTTTTTTGATGTTTAATCGAGGTCAATATTTGTATCTGTTCCACTGGTGATAACAAAAACCCCTTAACCTTTGAACCTTAGAAACGACAAGTTGTTTCTGAAATTTTAAACATCTGTCAGAGGGGGAAACGCCTGGATTTGAAGTAAAGTTGACAAGAGTAACGATTGGTGTTAAAATGAAATCCAGCGGTAAATTCGTGGTAAGCGAGCGAGTTTCACCTTGGAGCAACAATAAAACTCGAATCAAAGAAGAAAATGAAATGAAAAAATTGTATGTTCTTTAAACCCAAAAACGATTACAGCAACGAAAACCGAAATTAACAATGACTTGCAGATTTAATCTTTTCAAAAACTTTTCCATACACTTCAAAACAAAATAAGTAATTTTTAATCTTAAGATTTCCTATAAAAAAAGTAAAAATTTTGTTACTATGTAAATTATATGATGTGGGTTTTACGTAAAAATTGCATTTTTGGAATGTATTTATTGTCAAGAACCATTAGAGGATTGGTCAAAAACAATCTATCAGCAAAAAGATTTAATATAATCTAGCTACGAAACGCACCGGCTTTCGTTAGTGCATTTAATCTTTTTGAAACTTGAATGGAACGCAGCTAACAAAGACCACATAGGTTTAAAAATATTTCCAAGTGTGATAAATATCACGGTAGTGTAAAATTAAACTCCTCTTTTCCCCCAAACGGCGGCCAATTACTTTTTATTACTCGTCTCTTCTAGTTATTGTGTTATTTCACTTAGGAACCGGTAGTAAAAATGTGCAAGCCCACGCTCAGGAGCCCATCATGATTTACGGCCTATCCGATAGAATATATTAATTTGGACTATTTTGTTAAAAAAAAAAGTAGTTTGTATTCTCTCTTGTGAGCCAATTTCCTAGAAACTTTACCGTGGGATGTAAAACCTATCCTAAAACTAGTGCAAAGTTTTAGGGTGCTTTTAGTATTTTAGAGTATTATGATAAATAAATGTTATGGTAATTAGTGATATTTATATATTAAATTGACTAACTGAGCAAATGTTTGTTATTGATGTGTGTGTGAAAAAAAGTAGGCTGTGTAAAAACTGTCCAAACAGCATTTGCAAGATATCTATTATACAGCCTATCTTTCTCAATAAAATTTATATTTTACACGCACAAACGATGCTTTTACACGCGTCAAAAGTGTTATGAGATAAAGGAAAGCAATTAATGGGCTTCTGGCTTTTTTTATGATTTACTTTAACAAAAACAAGACAAGCCAATAAGGCGCTAAAAGCCAACACTTTCGCAAAACAGCTGTGTTGCGGGTTTAGTCTACTTAGAGTAAATTGAATACCACAGAAATGATTTATTTAGAATGATACACACATGCTTATGCGCAAATACAATTATGTATCACGTTTACAAAGGTTTACATTTTATATGGAGTTGTAAAAATAAATAAATGAAAAAAAAATGATTTGAGTTCGGGTGCGACTGACGGTTCCAAAACCGACAAGGCCACGGGGGGCTGGAGTGTTCGGAATGAATCCAGAGGCAAAACTGTCGGTAAACTTAGGCAAATGTGCTACGGTTTTCCAGTTTCAATCATAGAGATTGAAAAATGCACCAGTGAAATAAAAAGGCTAGGAATACATTCCCGGAAGATAGACATTTTGTTCGCCAGAAGCCAAATACAAAATGGCGCCGACGAACACCACCTTAGATAGGAGATATAATTAATAAGAAGATTCTTTGCTTCGGCACCAACGGGAATGGAAGATTCCCCATTGATTAGATGTTAGTTTAGGAAGAATTAAATAAAATAATAAATAATGAAAGAAAAGAGTAATTGAAGACTCACTGTTTAATGATATTTTTGTGGCTTACAAGCTGAGTTGGGCAAAATCTAACTAATTCAATCATGATTAAGAATTTTGATTGAAGTTTAATTATGAGTGAATTAGTCATGAGTAAATTAATCATTATATGATTCAATCATAATTAATTCAATCATGAGGTATGACTAAATTATATAATGATTAATTTACTCATGACTAATTCAATCGTGATTAAACTTCAATCAAAATTCTTAATCATGATTGAATTAGTTTGATTTTGCCCAACTCTGCCTATCTCAACATACAACCTTTCGAAATTGCCCTCGTAGGTTCGAATCCCTCTCGTGGCACTAACTTTTTCATTTCAACCGAAACCTTATAAAAAAAGATTAATTAATTGAAAGAAGTAATTTGGTCAATAGACGACTAAATATAATGGATTGTTTAATGTGTTTTTTTTTTTGGCATTTAAGTTGTAAGCCTACTCGCTGTCTACCACGGCTGTGAGTTAGTTATTATATAAAAAAATTGTGATTTTAATATTGATATGTGTTATGTTTTCGCGTTACGATTCACGACGCTTAAAATAGCCGAAATGAGATATTTGTGTATCCGAAATTAAATAGAGTTTATGAAATTAGGGTAGTTGCTACAACATCCCATGGATGCTCCGGTAATAACATCTCCCGGACGTTCATGGAAAGGGAAAAGTGTAAAAAAATGAAGGACGCTTGTATAGCGGAGAAAGAAGAAGGGAACAGATAAAACCGGTTTCGGGTCGATACCCGACACACGTCCTATTCTCCCTTTCGCCGGCCATCCGGCAGGATGACACACGAATGACAACGGTTTCGACCATTTTCCCGTTTTCGCAAGTTTTCGACTATCGTCACACCGTAGGGAACAATTCGAAAACTTAGTTTCCATAGCATTCGTGGCGTGGAAGGGAATGAGTCTGGTCGAGAAATTCGCCTCCTAACTTTCTATTTCATCCGTGACCTGTAAAGCAGACTAATGGGTTTGACTCAATCCGCCTTATGAATTCTACAACAAAATCGTTTTGTTTCGTGTCGTAAAATAAATACGAACATAATGATTAGTACTATAATCTTTTATTTTTGTATACTTTAAAACTATCTGGTACGGTAAAACTTGAATATTGTCAATTTTAACAACCTTTTTCCAAAATATTACAAATACTTAAATTTGCTTACTTTAGCAGAGAGCTAATATTCTGGTTTGATCAAAAACAAAACTTTTTTTTGAATTGGCTTCTTTAAATTCCAAATACCGTTAAATATTACAGAAATTTTTTGTTATGCTTGTATTTTGTAGCTAATATTATTTTTACTTAACCGTTGGATAAATTTTAATAATATAAATTTGATATTGTGCTTTATGTTGTTTACAGTTTGATTGATAATTGGTTTTCTAATGAGGCGATAAAATTATATTTACATATTGAGCAATCCGATCTCGCTATGAAAACGTGTGATCTAAACTGCTTAAAAATTAATTTGTATATTGTCAGTTAAGCAGCATTTACTTTACATAGCATTTTTATTTTTATAATTATAAATTGCTTTACAATTTATTAGGAATTATTATGTTTTTTACTGAAGAAAAATTTACATAAGGGATGAAATTAACAAAATAAAAGGTTTTAATAGAAAAGACAAATGATGGAGTGAGTGTGGCATTCAATCCCTTTTAAAAAGATAGTTCCTATTCACAGTAAGTTGTTTTTGCAACGATCCGGATTTCGAGCCTTTTAGCTCATCATCAGTTTGAAGGACTTCTACAACCACGTCTCTCGGCATGAATTGCCAAAGTGAACCCGCTGATACCTCCGCCGACGCGACGCCAATTAACAGCTGATTTTTTTTAATGGCGCTCAATTTGAACGTGCGAAACGCGGAAATTATAACACAAATAAATATTATACTAGTAAATACTTGATATTATTAAATTACTATAAAAATAATAACAATTAAAATAATAAGTTTAATTATTTGGATGTTTGATATTATTTATGTACATATTTAAAATATATTTGATCTACGTCCTATTTTAAAGTCATTAAAATAGTAGTAGTTAATGTTTTCATCTACGCTGAGAAACGTTCTTAAAGTGTGGAGAATGGCACAATTACGCAGAAAACAAACACTTTGAGCCCTGAAGATGATCTCAATAAAGATCGAAACGACACGATAAAGAAAATGTTTTTCTGAAACCTACATCACACGATTTCTGAATAATCGTTCAAAAAGTTGTTTTATTCTTTTTTTAGATCCCTTTATATATAATTTTTTGAGTAAAGCGATTCCACCAATGTAGGGTTATCCGAGATGATGCAGGGTCGGTGGAGGGGAAAAAGTCTATTTTAAGCTGAGTTCAGGTGGGTTCCATTTGTAAAATCAGATAAAATTTTTACCTAACATCTTTTTCGTGATTATATAAGTTTTATCTACTGTATGGCATGTAATAGAATCTTCGTGCTTGAAACTAGAGTTGTTACATTTGCGAATATTTTTAAATAATTAAAGTTTCTACGTTCCCGATGAAGGTGATAAGTTCCAAAGTAGATGAAGGAAGGAAATGAGTAATTTATTTTTATTTGTCACCATCTCTGATGGGTTTTTTTATTACATAATTGTTATTAATGTAATTTTTAAAATTATTGATTTGCAGTCTGTACATATCAATATATAAAAATGTTCTCCCTCTGTTACAATGCGCAAGGCACCCGTCCCACTCGGAACACATATTAATTATTACAATAAATTAAGGTTTTTAGTTGAGATGAAAAAAAGTTAATGGCACGAGAGGGATTCGAACCCATGACCTTCGGCTAGATACGCCGTTGCTCTACCACCGGAGCTATCGTGACCTCGATCCGCTCGGACATCAACTCCCCATCTCAACCCCACCTTATGAGTTTTCCCTCCTTTTGCCATTTTTCAAATGTCGTGTAATCGGTTTGGATTCTCGCGACAATTGAAATGGCGACGGAGAGCTTTAGTGAAGTATACTTCATTTCAATTCATTAAATTCACTAATTTCGTGGTCAGCTTGACCAATTAGTGAACATATTAATTATGTTAACACATACCGGTTCTCTTATGATGGGAGAGGCGAATAGGTCCCGATGCCATAATCGTTTTAGTTTCTCGGATGTGCTTAGTGTTAGTATCGAAAGCTTGGTGTTCTGTTCGTTGACAAAAGGAATGTTGAGGTCGTTGAAGATTATAGATCGATTGTTGATATGCACGACTGACTTATTGATAGTTGTGGTATTGCGCGTCGTGCGGTCGAGTTGTACTCCAAGAAATTTCCTCAGTAAACCGCAAAGCGCTTATTAGCATTGCTCAGATACGGATCAGTTGCTGTTCCATCACCGAGCAACTGTAGTGTAATTTCAACGAAGAGCTGAATATTTTACTGTACGTTCGCGAAAATCCGAATTCGTCCGAAATATTGGAAGGGTTTTGAGTTCTTCAAAAAAGAAAATTAGAGATGTACCCCGGACTTACAATTTTAAGTCGTATCACTCTCATCTCGTCCAGGGGTTTCCGGATTATGACAGGCGTCTAACGTTCCTTGCACAAATGTCGATTTAAGAAACTGAAGAAAACGTTCTTCCATACATTTTATGGACTGATGAATCCAATTTCACCTCTAATGGCGTACTAAACCGTTCCAATTTTCAAACGTGGGCAGAAGAAAATTCGAGAATTTCGTAGTCTTGTCATCATCTTCTTCATCAGCTTCTCGGAAGTAAACTAATTCGGGCATTTCTACGAAAATAATTTAAATCGTACTCAGTTCCTCAATTTTTTGATGAAGATGATGTTCCTCTGCACCAACGACAAAGAACGATTGCCCAGCTTGATGGATGTCCCGCACATAATGTTGCACGTGAGACGTTATTTGAATCGTTACTTCCGGCATTGGAGGATAGGACCTCATGGCCCGATCTGTTGGCCTCCTAGGTCACCCGAATTAACTCTACCTGACTATTAAAAAAACAGTGTCTACGCCAATCATAACCCACCAACCTCAGTTGAAGAACTGCGGCAAAGAATGAAATGCATGTCAATCCATCTCCCCTGACTCTATCGCTCTGAGAACCAGTGAGGAGTGGTTAAAAAGAGCAAATCTTCGCCTCCTTACACAAGGCAGCCAGTTAGTACATGGTAGCAAGCAAACCAAATGACTTTTTTTAACCATATTTGTTATTTTTGTGTGGTGATTAGTGACTGTTAATCGATATTTATTTAGAATTCGTGAGATGCAGTCTGGTGTGATGTAGGTTTCAGAAAAACATTTTCTTTATCGTCCCAACGTTTCGATCTTCATTGAGATCATCTTCAGGTAGAAATACTTTGATTGAATATATAAAAAAATATATTTTGCATTGTATAAATTCACTTTTCCACATCCAAAATGTAATTGTTATATGTAAACAATGTTTGTAAATTCCGGGCTCTGAAGATGATCTCAATAAAGATCGAAACGTTGGCACGATAAAGAAAATGTTTTTCTGAAACCTACATCACACCAGATCACATCTCACGATTTCTAAATAAAAATTTGTTATTTTTTCACCATTGTTTTCAGAGTAAAAAATCCTTTAAAATGATGTCATGCAAAGGGTCGGATTTGTAATTTTGAAGTTGAACTGGGCCTGACGTACCCTGTATAATTTTTTTCCAAAAAAGATAAAAATTTAAAACTATTAAAATTTAATTTTAAAACTAGGCTAAAAAATATTAAACAGATAATTTTCCTCGTTTTAATAGCGTCATTGGTTCAAGAGAAATTCAGTCGGGCCGTCTAAAAAGGGCACCCTTTATAGTTTAGATTAATGCATTGGCAGGTATAGATTAATGTACGCAGATAATGTGGTTTTCCAGTCTGCAAATCCTGTAACGCTTAAAAAAATATTGATAAACTGGTTATTGTGACCTCCGGAATCTTTTTGTTTATTGAAATAAGCCCAAATGTCTAGTTTTCGTCGGGGGTGGTCGACTTGCATCCAATCAAAAATAGTTTTTTAATGGCAAACCAACAGAGACAGTATTTCAGAATAATTATTTGGTGTGTCCTTAAATCTGAGATTATCAATGAAAACGCATTTTCTTGAAAGGGTCTCAGAGTGTCTGGTTACCTTTCGCAGAAACTAGCCTCTTCCATTTAAGTTTGGTTTCTTTAAGTCTGTTATGGTGCTCAGGCTTTTGGGGTTCTCAGGGATTTGAAGTCATTGAAAAATTTCAGCGTTTTTTTATTCAAAAATTATTTGATATTCCATCAGTAGTTCCAAACCATATGGTTTATCTCGAAACGGAAGTCGATCTACTTGAGGTTTTAACCTTGAAGTTACACTTTGATTACTACCTAAGGGTGTTGAATTTACCTCCTCGCAGATTGCCAAGAATCTCTGCCTTAGAAATAACACCACCAAAACTTTCTGATGTAGGAATTGGATCGATCAGGCTGAGAGATGTCATTGTGAATTGACTGTGGATGACATGCCATTATGGAGTTGCCAGTTGGCCACTTCATTGAGTAAAATTAAATCTTTTCACCATAAGGGTCTTCAGAAAAAATCTATCATCCCGTCCCGTTTTACATTATATTCGGAACTTGATCATTGCGCTGACTTATGCAGGCTGAATGCGGACCGGTCGCGTGGTCTATCGCTTAGAGAGCTCCGCTGGTTAGTTGGAGGGAAAAAGCAATTGATTTCATTTGTTCGCCAAATGTTTGATTCTGGCAGAGATGCTTTCATTTCCTTATTTCTCTATTCTGAGGATTTCTCTTCTCTTTTTCATTTTTTTATTTTTTTATCTGTTATTACTACTATTTCTTCGATTTTCTTCTTTTTTCTTCTCTAGTATTGCTTTATTTTTTCATTTATTCATTTATTTTTGTTAGTTTAATTTCAGTATTTTATAGTATATTCATAGATTAATTTAATTATTTCATGGATTCTTTTTTTTAAATTATTATTATTCTATGTTTGCTCACATTAACTCCGGATGACGGACTGTTGTCCATGCCGTAAACTATTTTGTAAAATATTCTGAGTTTATTTGTATGTAAATAAATACTATTATTCATTCATCTCAAAAAGTTGAGGGAAACTGGTTCTTTCACGAGAGAAGAAAATCAGCAAAATTTCAAATTTCCTCATTTCCATCAATTCGCTGATTATTTTCCTATGACATACTTTATATCACCAACCTGAGGACGTTGTCAGCGGATAAAACAAAGCAAACTGATTTAATCGAACTGTAAAGAACTGACACGAAACTCAAGAGCCAGACGGAGTTTTTGGAAAAAATGAGCGCACCCCTTTTCATCGACACCAGTTTTTGTAAAAAAAATGCGTAATATTTGGCCCTTCCAGAAGCGCAATCCAAAACGGTGGGTGTGCCCCTGGAAGCTAATTAACTGGAGAACTTTTGAGGGAATTTGCAAAGTTACAGGAGTTTGTTATTATTATTAACAGTTACCAATCCAAATTTCCACATTTTTGTAATTTCTGAATTTTTCGTGCAGAATTTTTTCATCAATTCTGCAATGTAAATAGACTTTCTTAAAGCAAATTTAACTTGCTTTGGAATTTGAAAAGTTTCAGTAGTTTGTCGTTATTAAGAGTTGCCAGTCCAATATTTTAAAAAATTCCAAATGTCAACATTTTTGTTTTTTCTGAATTATTCTTGTTTTTTCATCAATTCTGCAATGTCAATAAGTTTTCGTACAGCAAATTTAACTTATTTTAGAAATTGCAATGTTCCAGGAGTTTGTAATTTTTAACAGTTGCCAATCCAACATTTTCAAAAAATTCCAAATTTCAACTTTTTTGTTTGTTTTGTCTGAATTTTTCGTGCAGATTTTTTTCATAAATTCTGCAATTTAAATAGACTTTCTTACAGCAAATTTAACTTGCTTTGGAATTTGCAAAGTTTCAGTAGTTTGTCGTTATTAAGAGTTGCCAGTCCAATATTTTAAAAAATTCCAAATTTTTTTTAAAAATTATTCTTGTTTTTTCATCAATTCTGCAATGTAAATAGGTTTTCTTACAGCAAATTGAACTTTCTTTCAGGTGGCACAAACCAGATTTTTTTGCAGTCCGAATATATGAAATTTATAAGCAATTTAGTGGACCTAAGGAAAAATAAAAAAAATAAAAAACCCTGAAATTACTATTTTACCGTTGAGATTTGACAGGCCTTTAAAAGAAGTTTTTGTTGCATATGGTGAGCAGAAACACCTCCTGAAATTTTTGACACTGTACAACATTATAAAACAATGAATCTACTATATAAGCGATTTTCATCTATATATTTTTAATTACACTATTATTGCAAAATCGTTTCTAGGTAATAATTGTTATAATTAACTGATTACATTACGTGTGTGGTGATTAGTGACCGTTAATCGATATTTATTTAGAAATCGTGAGATGCGGTCTGGTGTGATGTAGGTTTCAGAAAAACATTTTCTTTATCGTGCCAACGTTTCGATCTTTATTGAGCCCTGAAGATGATCTCAATAAAGATTGAAACGTTGGCACGATAAAGAAAATGTTTTTCTGAAACCTACATCACAGCAGACCGCATCTCACGATTTCTAAATAAATATGATTACATTACGTTATTCGAAACGTGAAACAGTTGAATATGTTATTTTTAAAGCTATTTAAATTAGCAACAGGCGGTTGGAAAATGTTGTAAGCAATTGTTTCATAACTTGGCACCAACATTATTCTTTTGTTTCTACTTTCCTTGAACATTACGTGCCCACTGGTTCTCTGGGTTAATTCCGACTTGTTCTAAATTCTGACGACCCCGGGGCACGTGTGGGCGAAGCAGACCTCCCGGGGTTACTGGCACATAAATAGTACAAATGCAATTACATAGAATCCCGATATGAGTTTTTACTTTCAGAGGAAGGCAATGCGACCGGTACGAGTAAAGCGGACTGTACGAGATGTATGTGCGGTACAACAGGTGCATTCTTCCCGTCGGGGATTCCGTAGGTGCCTCTGTATAATTCGAGGTATCGAACCGCATCGATCAGGCTCCATCTTCAACGGAATGCTATTTTTAACCATTCGTTGTGGGTCAGTCTCGCTATGAAACTTCTCTAGGCACGCGATGCCCCCTCCAGGAGATCCGGGCGAAACGACCATCGGCCATTTATGGATGAGCAACAGGCGTACATCTACGCATGCTTTGACCCCGTTGTGAGCAACTTTCAAGAAAAAAGCCAATTCTCTTTTGAAAGAGGGCTATCTCAAGCCTTTACACCTTCTGATAAGTTCAGGTGATCCGACCAAATTTGGTTAACACGCAAGGTTTTTTTATACAGTCGGGCTTATTTAATTTTTAATGGGCCAAAACGTGACGCTAATATGATCATTCTTCTTTTATTTGTCAAGTGGTTAAATTAAAGTTATTTAAAGAAAATGGCTGCTTAAAATTACCTCACGAATTACAGAGTGAATAAAGCATTTTTCAAAATAAAAAATGCATACTACTAAGTCAAATGTAAATAAAAAGCTGTAAGTGTAAAGTAGATATGACTAACATCATTACAGAGAAAGTAACATCTACAAAACCAATAGTCAATAGTTTTTCATAAGGACAATCAATTCGACAGAACATTTTGTGTTTATTAAATCCGTTATATTTCGTGGTCCGATTGACCAAATAATATCTTTCAATTAATTAATCTTTATGTAAGGTATTGGTTGAAATGAAAAAGTTAGTGTCAGGAGAGGGATTCGAACCCACGACCTTCGGCTCAATACGCCGCTGCTCCAACACTCGAGCTATCTGACTTTGATACTGTCGGATGGTACAACAGAGGAGTATTTAGCCGAAGGTCGTGGGGTCGAATCCCGCTTGTGACACTGACTATTCTATCTCAACCAAATGTCTAAGGTTGGTTCCTTTTCTAGGTGGATTTACATTTCGGATTAAACTTGCCAGTATATCAACACAAGTTTACAATATTACTAAATGTTTTGTTTCCTCCGGTTTATATAATAGACACCCACATACAAAAGTATAATAAATTACAATTTAAGCTCACTACAATAAAAAATCTAGGAAACCAGGCGCTTAAAACATATTCTGTTTTTAGGTAATTGGTTGATACATTGTATATTTATTTGAGTGGACTGTATAAAATGTTATTGAATTACAAACGACAATCTTTAATTAATTTAATTGACATTAACTGATTATTTATATAGACTGAACTGTGAATAAAATGAACTAAATGAAAAATGAACATGAAAACGTTAAATAGCACAATTACACAAATGAAAAACGACACTGGTTCACTGGTATGCTTTTGACTTGAAGGCTGGAGGAATACTACCATTCATCCCCCAATTTTCCTCCTCTCAAAAAAGGGCTGCCAACGTCTCCAACAAAAATTCTTAAATTATGTTAAGGTTTTTTATTTTATTTTTTCCTTTACAAATAAATGTTATTTTTAAATTGTACAACTTATTAGTCGATAGTATATACAATACTATATATGTATATTTTTTATATGTATTTAATATACCTGGATTTATACAAGGTAAATAAATTATTTTTATTCTTAAGTATTTTGATTATACAACAATGAAGTTATTTTAAAAACTTGTTCTGGAGGAAAGTTTCGATTATTGAAGGCTTATTAACCATTTTGTTTGATCATATATTTTTAATGCCAGGGTTAATAAAATAAATGTATTGATGTGTACACTGAAAGATAACTTAATATAAAAGTTTTTGTGACCTTTACCACAAAGCAATACAACTTTATACCCATGGGAATAATTTCTCTCAAAACGATTTTGTCAAAACGACGGTCAGTGCCATTATACTTTAATAAATTATTTTCATAATGTAAAATGGAACAGTGTTGTAGAGTAATATATGCCATTTTTATATATTTGACGTGTTTTATACCACAAATAGGAGTGTCATAAAATTCTGACATGAATCTTATTTATTAAGATCGATTCAGCCGTTGAGGGGTTAAGTTATTTCTATAAAAAAAGTAATAACAAAATATTTTTACAACATAAATTGGTATTACAGCAATAAAAAAGCTTTTACGATTCATCAAAAAAAGTTAAATTAACTTTAAAAATACGATTAACGCTTACATTAGGTTTTTCTAAAAGGAAATTTCAAAACATTACACTCATTTTTGATTATTTTTTACAACCTTTTGCATAATTTAATTTGCCTGTCATTTAGGTCGGAAATTGAAGGGCGAATTATTCCGTTTTCCCACTTAATGCTGGATGTCGCATGCAGGCGGTTTGCCAATTGATTATGGATGGCAAAACCGAGTCCATCGGTACGAGAACGGACAGAATAACAGCCCCTTGCCATCAGTCCGTTTTGAATTATAAGTCAATGAGAAGACCCGGCTGCCCTTTCTCACTAGTGCTACAAGACAGATAAATCCAAAAACACTATTTAAACTTTTGAATTTATAAAACAACCCCACAATGTAAATTGACTAGTATAAATTCAAATATATTATTAACGTGTAGAGATTAGTGACCGTTAATCGATAGTTATTCAGATATCGTGAGATCACCCGACCGCATCTCACGATATCTGAATAACTATATTATTAACCTTGTTTTAACTTTGATCTTAAAGAAAGTTGTGTAAATCTGTGCACTAGGAAATTATAAAACAACTACAGAATTTAAATTGTCTAGTATAAATTCAAATATATTGTTTACCTTGTAATTGATGTAAAAGAAAGTTGAGTAGACCTCTACATTGGGAAATGTTAAAATCACCTTTTTTTCCAACGAAAATACTGGCTTTGAGCGTTATTTATTGATTTAAACAAAATATATAATGTTGTTTTAAGTAGCATGTGGTCTTTTCATAAATAATAGTCGCGACCACATTTAATAACTGATAACATTTGCAAGTTTCAACAATGACTGTTTTGCGTATGAAGGTGGATAGAAAATGGAGAAGATTTTATTCACTTTTCATCAGTTAGTGAAAGTTAGGAGAAATGGATAGACGCCTATTAGATTTTAGATGATTGATAAATAAAGATAGGGAAGTATAGGGAAAGAGAGAGACGAAAAAAGAGAGAAAGAGAGAGAGAGAGAGAGAGAGAGAGAGAGAGAGAGAGAGAGAGAGAGAGAGAATTAAAATGAAACACTCTATTTGTAATACTCGTAGATTTAGATTATATTGATTTAGGTCATATTGACAATCAATGAGTGTGTGTGTGTGTGTGTGTGTGTGTGTGTGAGAGAGAGAGCGAGAGAGAGAGTGAGAGAGGGAGAGGTGAAGAGAGAAAGAGAGAGACCCAAAGAGAGAGAGAAAGTGAGAGAGAGAAAAAGAGAAAGAAAGAGAGAGAGAGAGAGAGGGGAAGAGAGAAAATAAGATAGACATAGAGATAGATAGCTAGATGGACAGAGAGAGTGAGAGAGAGAGAGAGGAGAGAAAGAATCCGAGAGAGAGAGAGAGAGAGAGGAGAGAAAGAATCCGAGAGAGAGAGGAGAGAAAGAATCCGAGAGAGAGAGAGAGGAGAGAAAGAATCCGAGAGAGAGAGAGAGGAGAGAAAGAATGAGAGAGAGAGAGAGGAGAGAGAGAAGCCAAGAGAGGAGAGAAAGAATCCGAGAGAGAGAGAGAGAGAGGGGGGGAGAGATAATCCGATAGAGAGAGAGAGAGAGAGAGAGAGGAGAGAAAGAATCCGAGAGAGAGAGAGGAGAGAGAGAAGCCAAGAGAGGAGAGAAAGAATCCGAGAGAGAGAGAGAGAGAGAGAGAGAGGGGGGGGAGAGAGATAATCCGAGAGAGAGAGAGAGAGAGAGAGAGAGAGAGAGAGAGAGACAGACAGACAGACAGATAGACAGAGAGAGTGAGAGAACGTGGAAGCAGAATGTAAAAAGAGGTGAGGGAATGGTGAGAGTGAGAGAGAGAGATGAATTTCGTACGACATATATAAAAAAATGGACAATGAACACAAATGTTTTATGTCCATTATTGTTTATGCGTACGTCCCTACTCGTGCAAGTGAATACCCCTTCATAAATTACCTGCCATAAAAAAGTAATAATTTACGTGATAAAAAATAAATCAACCGTTTACTGAGGTTACCAAACCGACCAGCGTAGTAATATTTTTCAAATTTTGTAAAGTCTGGGCAATTTTGGTTAAGGTAAGTATTGAAGTTTTTTTGATGGCCTTCAACCTCTATAGGCCATTCAAGCTGTTAAAAAGTAACATTTGTATGTCTAGGGCTGATTAACTTGTACAACGTAACTCTTCATTTCCTTTTAAATACATGAAAACTGAGTTAATATAGTTTGGGCTAAATTAATTACTACAGGAAATATAATATCTAAATATTCAGGGAGGCAGTTATCTTCCAAGCAAATAAACTCTTTGTTGCAAAAATTTTTCCTCTCATCTTTTTTTTTTTTTTCAAACCGTTCATAGTAATTTTTCCGCTTTTTCTAATTTGTGACGTCGTTCGATTCATGATTGTGCCGTCACTGGGAAAAGTGTAGCTAGCAGTGGTTTTTAAATAAACTATGAGCACCTACGGACTGGCTCCATTCATGCATCCCAACCCCATACGACTCCGCCGAACTCACCTACCGCCCCGCAAAGCCGTACTTACAAACAAAAACAAATTCAATAATAAAACGACCACAGGAAAGCCTTTAATCCGCTTTAAAATAAGCCCCTCAACAAAAAATCCTTTTTGACGTGTTTCACCTTTTAAACGTTGTGACCCTTTTCTTCCGAATTGGTCATTGTCATACGGACAATATATTCCCAGGTATTTTATAAATAAAATCACAAGATATAAAAAAATATTGACATCCGTAAAAATATACTAATTGTTTTATTCATCTACTGCCATGCTCATCGCCAAAACATGACTGGCAGCATAACTATCTCAGCCTACCTACATTATAAATTTATCTCTTATCTTCTCGAAACACACAAATAAAAAATTAAAACATTGCACAACATGTACAAAATATTTACTTTTATAGCAATCTGTTGTGCAAGCATACTTTATTTCAGTTTTTGAAACGGGATCATCTCACGTTCGTAGCTTATCCAAACATCGTTTTAATTATCTCTGACTAAAACCTTTTTAGAACATATTTTTAGAAATGTTATTGTGATTTGGGCTAAGGTTCCTGGCGAATAATTAAATGTTTGATATTTCTAGTACTTAATCACGCTCAGAAAGTAGTTAAGCCGCTGATTAATTTAACTACATAAATAACATTGATTAATAAGTAAGAAGTCATTTTTGCCTTAACAGGACCAACAAAAGGACTTTTATTTGTAGTTACGTCATATTTTTAGTAAAACTGAGATGATACAACAATAAAAAAATGTACAAACTAACAAAAAGCGAAAATATGTAAAAATTTGAAAAGCAGGCTTGCACCAAACCACACCTTCTCCGTAAATAATGCAAACTTAGCCTACTTTGACGAGGGAAAACGAAAAATGAAGTTTGGTCAAAATATTCTCTCCAATTCTCTCACATACACGACGCATTATTACAAAAAAAAAAAAGAATCTGATTAAACAAGTTGGAAATATGATAAAACTGGAAAACTGCGCTTACCTAATAAGCAAAACAATCTAATATTGCCTAATTTCAGTAAAAAAAATAGTTTGACCAGATCTTTTATTTCATAGGAAATCACATTTTTCCACAAGTTAAGACGATAAACCATATAATAAATACTAAAGCTTTATAAATTAGGATTTTCAATGAAATTTGTAAATATCCTAAAAAAATATGTAAACATAGTTCTACGGCAGGAATTAGAGAAATACGCTTGACCAAATAATATCTTTCAATTAATTATTCTTTTTATGTAAGGTCTTGGTTGAGATAAAAAATTCAGTGTCACGAGCGGGATTCGAACCCACGACCTTCGGCTAAATACGCGGCTGCTCTACCACTTGACCTATCGTGACTTCGATCCTCTCGGATGGTAGAGCAGCGGCGTATTTAGCTGAAGGTCGTGGGTTCGAATCCCGCTCATGACACTGACTTTTTATCTCAACCATGACCTTACATAAAAAGAATAATTAGTTGACCACTAAAACATATATGATTAATTACTGTTATTATAAATAAGAAGTATGAAAAATGCAGATATGGGTAGTCAAAGTAGACTTGACCACACCTTTTCTACATTTTCGATCATTTCAGCCACGCCCATTTTGAAGTCGGTAAACTCAAAACCCAAAATAATGTTAAAATATTATAAACGGATGTGAAATTTGTAGAACAGCATAGTATTGTTTTGAAAATCAACCAAATAAAGCAAATAAGAAACGTAAAAATGTACTTGCTCGATAAAGTCGGCACAGTTTAGCCACGTCCAGTCTGAAATTTCTGTACGACGTACTATTCTTAGTAAATAAACTCAGATCGGTGACGATAACCGTTAACACCGACTGCTTACCCACATCGTTATCTACGCACCATTTAATTTCCAACTTGTCTGTTTAACTACCCGCCAGCCGGTCTACTTATCTACGAACCTTGTAGGCGAATTGCGCACTATTTCACCCGGTGTTGTTAAAGAGCAGGTGAATTGCCAACTCCCGAATGTGTTTTATAAGAAACAAACTTGTAGTTCTTTCAAATGATTTTTTTTCAGGAACTAACTTATTTTTTTCTTTTGTAATTAACTATACAAATGATGTCATGAGCGAGATATATTACGCTCCTCACGGCTGTATTTTAATCCGTTCAATTTTTTATATACATACTTTACTTTGGTTATGTTATACATGCAATAGAATTGATTCTGTTGTATATTTCACTTAAAATTAGTTTGGCTTACAGATTCGAGTTGTTTAATTGGTCGAGCGGTTGCAATAATTTGCACTAACAGCCAGGGCGCGCAATTAATCTCTTTTCGAGTAAACACTTAAGTTGGAATTCAATTAATCCATCTGGCTAGCAATATCCGCAGTATCAGATTCGCAGGAACAAACGTACAAACCGTTCTAGGTAATTCAAACTCGCTCACTAACTACCCAGCCTACCTAGTCTAACTACCAGTTATCAACCTAGCTAATAGCTTAAAGTTTCAGCTACCGACTAACCTTTGCAATTATTCATTTCTGTGCCCTCTCATGCAAAGATAAAACGAACGAAGTTCTCAACTTTTGCATGTCTTTTCTTATTCACAAATGTACTATACTATTAATTGAACAATCATAAAATTATTTATTACATTGTAATACATTTATAATATGTATCAATGATGACTAATTATAATCTTCAAAGTTGTTTCTATTTGTGCCGTCTACATCGACATCATCGACATGACTTCCAGATTGTTGCCACACAATCTCCACGAAGTTTTTTGTTTTTCCTTCGATCTTCGTTTATTTCGGAAAAGAGTGCGAAAAACCCTACTTAAAATAATTTCTCCTGAAGTCTGATTATCGATACCAATATTTAAAACTGCGCCTTTTCCCGAACCGTATGAGATTTTTTCAAAATAGCAATTGTGTATGAGTTCCGTAGGGCTGTAGATGGGGGGGTTAATGAGCCTCGATATTTCCAACAATTGCTTCGGTTGGTGGGAATTACAAATAACGAGAAATGCTTCCTACTAAAAGGCCTCGATCCGAAGGCGGAACAACCGTGAAGAGATAACCAAAGAAGCTGAGACCTACCCTTCAGCGAGGTCCAGGCTGCACTGAAGGTCGCCGTGGTTGCTGTTAGCCTCCAGGACTCCATTTTAATGGCCCTGGTAGGTTTGCCAAATGGACGAGGAGGACAGGTATTCTGATCGTCACTTGTGCTGACGAGATCAGTGCCGATTGGCTGCGAGGGGTGGTTTTTTGGACAGGCGCTGTCCTCCAAGCTCTAGTGGGGGATGACATCCCGAAGCCTACAGCCTACCGTCTACATTGCGGACGAAAGGAACACTACCCTGCCTGCGGAGAAAATTCTGAACCGTTTACGGATCAGTAACAGGCAGCTCAACACTCATCTGTGCACGACGTGGGGCAGTGTCAAAGTGGAGAAGACAACTATGGACTTTCACCATGGACGATGAGTACTTGACGGAGCTGAAAAAACCTATGTCCCCCTACTTTGGCGGAATAATTAAATTCCGACTAAAAGAAAAGGGGGCGCCGGTAAGGACAATCGGAAGGTAAAAAATTATTGGTAGGGGGCACCTAGCAGTTCAGGAAGTAAATGATGGCATGCCTTTAAAAGGGATTGCCCTAAAAGAATAAGGAAGAAGAACAGGACCAAAACCATATGGTGAAGGAAGAACCTGGAAAAAATGAGAGGACGGGTAAGAAGGCTGTTCATTGAAGCCAAGCTCGACCAAACGTTGGGCTCATATAAAGAAGCACGTACCCAGTACAACAAGAAGATAAGGAAGGCCAAAGGAAACTCATGGAGGAAGTTCTGTCAGAAGGTTGGTCATAGAATGGTGGCCAAGAAGACACTGGGGGACAGTTAGGCTTCATTCCAAGACCGGATGGAACTTTTACAGAGACAACAGAAAAAAACTCTGTCCATGTACAGGGTCAATAATAAAATCCGGAGAGGAGCAGCCCACTAGTTCAGAGAGTCGGTGGTACAAGCCCTCCAACGAGAACTGGAAGGGCTGGCTAACATAGCCAAACTGGAGAAATTCAGGTGGGTGATTAGTTGGTTTCTCCCCTACAAATCCCTGGGTCTGGATGGAATGTACGCTGTACTACTAAAGAAAGGGCAGGAAGTCTTAATGCATCGTACCATTAATCAACAACTGTAACCTTCTATGTTGTTTTTATATGTACTGCATAAATCGACATGCTATCTAGATATCGCAACGCACTCTATTCTCCATACTATTTTAAATTTACAGTGATATTTTATAATATTTTTTTCATTATTAAATGGCCTTCAGTCACTATGGGTTATTTAGGCCGTTCTTGATATTTAATTAAAAGTTGGTGTACATTACATCTATTTACAATGCAACATTTCGCACAACCTATTTTCCTATCCAGTGGAAACTATCTTTAATAACTCCAATACCAAAACCACACAAATCTCCCAGTGCCCCATCCTCTTATAGACCAATAAGCCTCCTTCCTATTTTATCCAAAATCTTTGAACGTATCCTCCTTAAAAGACTAATTCCTATATTCGACTCTGAAAACGTAATTCCAAATCATCAATTTGGGTTTCGAACTCTCCATTCCACTGTTCAGCAGTGCTTCAGAGTAGTCGACGCGATATCTTCGGCTCTAGAAACCAAACAATACTGCTCAGCCGTATTTCTGGACGTTACGGAAGCATTTGACCAAGTATGGCACCCCGGCCTCCTCTATAAGTTAAAATGTATCCTCCCTCAGGCCTACTACCTTACCGTGAAATCCTTCCTCCCAGATCGATGGTTTAAAGTAAGAATCGGCACCGATTTTTCATCTATCCCACCAATCAAAGCTGGCGTTCCACAAGGAAGTATCCTAGGCCCAATCCTCTACACCATCTACACTGCTGACATACCCACACATCCAAACACACAAATCATAACCTACGCGGACGATACCGCAATCTTATCAACACACTCCAATCCTATCCTAGCAACAGAAGCACTCCAACAACACCTGAACCTTATTACCAACTGGTGCAATCTGTGGCAGATCAGGTTAAACGAACAAAAAAACAAACAAGTTACATTTACGCTCAAACGACAAACCTGTCCAGCAGTGCACATTTACAACAAAATAATACCACCATCGAACCAAGTCCGCTACCTTGGGCTTTACTTAGATAGTAGACTTACTTGGAACCCACAGACACGATTAAAACGGCAAGAACTTAACAAAAAATATGGACTACTCAGACACCTTCTTGGACCAAAATCAAAACTAAGCATACATAACAAACTAACCGCCTACAAAACACTCATCAGACCTATTTGGAGCTAGGAGTCCAGCTGTGGGGCTCGGCCAAATCATCCAATATCCAACGAATTCAGTCTTTTCAATCTAAAGTTTTCCGCCGTATCCTCAATGCTCCCTTCTATGTCACAAATCAAACGATCCATAAAGATCTTAAAATCCCTTTCGTCAAAGATCTTATCCAAACACGCTTCTTCATTTTTCACTCTAAACTCTCCCTCCACACTAACTCATTCCTCAACATCTCACCCTTACAATCCTCCACGCCGTTTAAAACGACGATGGCCTCGTGAACTTCTATCTAACCCACCGAATTAACTTTAACTCCCCCCCCCCCCAATTAAATAAAAGTTGGTTTCTCTCCCTACTGCCTCCTGGTCTGACAGGTCTGTCAGATTTGTTTATAACTAACTATTTGCTCAATGTATATTATGTACATAACAATAAATAAAATAAACATCTTTAAAACAAAACAAAAAGTTGGTGTCGCAGTCAGATGTTGAATGCGAAGAACGAAAGGAAGGCCTGCCGGGGAACAATACCATCCCAAGATCAAGAGCCAGCCCATCCAGCGCTGCCGTCAGGACGGATGCGCAAGCTCTTGTCACCTGTCCTAGGTGCTTACCCATACGATCAGCCAAGCATCCCCAACCAAACCATCCACCCAAGGGCGCGTCCCCACACACATACTCCCAACCCCCTCTCACATCGATTTTACTTTACTATATTTCTTTTATCAGCACCGTTCTTTATAGAAATTTAAAGAAACAAGGGGGCACTATCGCCCAGCATCTCCTGCAGGGATTCAGACAGTTTGAATTCAATTCTTTCTGTGATATGACAGTAAAATGTGGTATTTGTGATATCGCCAATTACTCACTACATACCGCGCAAATAGGTGGTGATTCCCTGGCTATGAGATGGCCAGGGTCAGGCTAGTATGTCCGATCCTAAGCCTGCAGAGAGCCCTTTCGGGTATTCTATTCGTTTGGTACGAGGAGAGCCAATTGTACGTTGAATCTTTTATTTCTCGTAATTTGTTGCCAATAATGGGAACTCTTTTTTTCTTATGAGGGACATATAGTCATTCAAATGTCTTTCAGTGCTATTCCCGAGTGAGATGCGTCTTTGGCAGCAAGGTCAGCTTTTTCTTTTCCGCGTACTCCACAGTGCCCAGGTACCCACACGAACGTTATATTCTGGCCTGTTC
Source organism: Cimex lectularius (assembly GCF_000648675.2). Lineage (NCBI taxonomy): Eukaryota > Metazoa > Arthropoda > Insecta > Hemiptera > Cimicidae > Cimex > Cimex lectularius. The sequence goes on from NW_019392703.1 coordinate 1,041,984, forward strand.
TCGCGCTCGCACAAGAGTGCAAAATATCTCTCACCCAAGGGTGCTACGAGAATTTGTCAGTTATGTCAGAGCTGGCAGAGAATCAGTGCATATAACCTTTGAATAATCAATTTCCGAACATTTTAAAGCTTTGGATATCGCTAGCAGTTCTGCTGAAAAATTTCTGCATATCGAGGGCAATTTAAACATAAGGGTATGATGATTAGTCACGACTGCTGATTCTGAGCCATTTACATTGCTTGATCCGGTCAGTGAATGCACAGTAAGGATTCTTCATTTCACTGAGAATTCTCTTCAGCTCGTTGTTAATAATTAATAATATAATGTAATAAAATTTAATAATATTTTTTACATTTTAATCCTGTGGACCAATAATGAAAAAATATTTTGAGTTCTTTTTATAATTTTCTCTAAATTTCAATGAATGTCGTCGTAACAAACATAAAAAAGGTGTGAAAAATTAATAGACATTTGATGTTTTTTATAGCCGTGTGAAATTTTCATTTTATTGGTTTTTAGACGTATAATCATATCAAAGGAAGAAACTCCAATTATTATATACAAGGATATGTAAGAAAAATTTTCTTAATTTTTGTTCTTGTTATTTGACGTATTTGTTTGTATTTTTTGGAAAGGGTTTAAAAAAAGTTTAAAAAAATGTAAATTGATATAGAAAGCACTTTTCAATCGGAACATTAAACTGGCTATCAGTTTAATAGCGGAAACAGTTGATTGAAAACGGAATAATGCCAATTGTTAAAAATATCTGAAACTATCGATGATGATATTTGGCGAGTCGATTTTTCCGACGTTCGTCATACAGGGTCATCGGTCGAATTGTGCGGTGGGACCGTCGCGTTTCGTCGTCGGTTTGCGATGTTGAAGTGATTATTTGTCGCAAGGTCGCCAAGGGAAAGGGCACGCCCACAAACTCGGCCCTTTTTTTCCGAATGCAAATCGGCCAACCGAGAGATAAGGATCGACAAATTACTCCGAATTTATGTCCTCTCTAAAAATGTGTGAGCTTTAAACAGCCCCGGGATCCAATTATTTTCCCCCAATTATATTCTTGCCAAGTAGATTTTTCAATTTTTTTCCCACCCCCTTACACGTCTCTCCAGGTAGGAGGATTTCGCAACCGTCAGACCCGGCTGGAAATCATAATTGGGATTAAATTCATTTATAAACGATCGACTCTTTCAGCCAGGCTTTTCTTCGTTTTTACACTGTTAATAATATTTGAAATATGACGAGTATTACCGTCTTAAGGAACATTTTCCGTAAATGGCCATTAAGAAAATAGAGATCCTTTTTATCATCATCAAAACCTAAACAACATAACATAACACGCAAAAGCTTACCTTAGAAGCTAATGTATTAAACTAACGGTCGATAATGGAGCATCTTTCCTAATAAAATTATATAATATCTACCTTACTCTATCCAACCGTGCATTTACTCTCAGTGGCTAGGGAACAATTCAGCCTAACTCACGGAGAACCGTAATTATGATATATATTTCTATAGTTATAAGCATATTAAATTTAAACATATACAACTAAACAATACGAATATAAAGAAAAGCGGTCATCAAAGAAAAAAGGGTTAAATGTAAATACTGCCATAGTGAATCCAGTAAATAAAACGTAATTCAGTGCCACCAGAACGAGGTGCCTATCTTGCCTTTTTCCTGAGAAAGTAACATTTTTGATTTTAGTCTAAAATCAGATTTTTTAACATAAAATCGTAATTTGTAAATTTAGCGTCTTTAAAAAACAAATCTGACCTTTATTTCGCAAACAATGTTAAACTTTCCATATGATAACAACATTTCCGTTGAAAAATTCGTGCTTCCGAATACTCCGTAGCCACTGAAAGAATAACAAATGGCAAAACGCATGATTTTGGGAAAATGCTCAATTGTGGCTCGTGCAATGATTTTTTCCATCAAAATTTTCAAGGAATTCGCAAAAGTCGAGCGGCAACACAAGAACATCGTACATATCATATTTTTTAATAAAAACAGTTATTAGTTGGTGACAAAATTCACATCCATTCTTCCCATAAAGATGAATAAAATTAAAGAAAAATTACAATGAAAATGAAAAGTTCATTAAATTATGCATTTTTTTGCAAATCATTGTATCGACATAATCCTGTAACACACTATATATAAATTTCAATTAAATAAGGTTTTTAGTTGAGATAAAAAGGTCAATGTCACGAGCGGGATTCGATCTCACGATCTTCGGTTAGATTCGCCGCTGCTCCACCACTTGAGTTATCGTGACCTCGATCCACTTTTATCTCAACTAAAAACCTTAATTAATTGAAAGATATTAATTGGTCAAGCGGACCACGAAACTAGTGAATTTAATGATTAAAATGAAGTACACTTCACTAATGTTCTCCGTGGCCATTTCATTTGTCGTCGAGAATCCAAACCGATTAGACGACATTTGAAAAATGGCAAAAAGGAGGGAAAACTCATAAGGTGGGGTTGAGATAGGAAGTTGATGTCCGAGTGGATCGAGGTCACGATAGCTCAAGTGGTAGAGCAGCGGCGTGTCTAGCCGAAGATCGTGGGTTCGAATCCCGCTCATGACACTGACTTTTTTATCTCAACTAAAAACCTTAATTAATTGAAAGATTTTAATTGGTCAAGCGGACCACGAAACTAGTGAACCTATATATAAAGATATATTTTTAACAAAATTTCTCAATTTTATTTTAAATCTATGCTATCCTATCAAGATAATACATAAAAATAATATAAAAATAGATAAATATAATGTACAAACTGAATAATCCAATAAGACATAGGCTTTTTGTCTGTTCGCTTCATTTTCTTAGAGAAATGGCTTTATTTGTTTATCAAGATTTTTACAAAGAATTCATCAAAAATTTCATAACCTTCACTTAAATGATTTTGCAGCTCTCTTTATTCAGTTAGGAGTATATTAAATAATGGAAGGTAACTTTAACAGTACAGGTCAAATAAACTAAACTCAAGAGGAAAAGTACTATATGACGTGGCCCAGAGGATCCTAGAAATTATGTTTTAACATGAGCCAACATACTTCTCGGAACTTGCAATCGTATACAAGAACGTTTGGAAAACTCACTGATCTAAAGGTTCCATTAGAAGAGACATGCTGCTGTACTAGATTACATAGTCTAAAACATTGCATGCTTAATGATTTAACAATTTTTGAATCATAATTTCCGTGCCACTAATAAGATGACACCCTGATCTTATGTATATTTCAGAAAATATGATCATAAAAGATAAAAACAGGATAAATACAATCTTAACTGCGACATTTCGCAATTTATTGAAGTTTCCTGATAATATGTTCAATATTTATATAATATACTGATGTGTTATGTATTATGTATGCTTGATATTACATGTCAAAGATATGTTTTCGTCAAAATTCAATTTTAACTGCTATAGTTTTTGTTATAAATGATTTAAATTTAACACTGGTGGTGGAAAACCTAGGGGAAAAGTTGTCAATGTACGACTAGTTCTATTTTTAGTAAGTGGAAAACTACGAGGATTCGATCGGGTCTAATTCAAACCGGGGCCGAGGGCGAGTTTTAGGTTGGCCGTTACCCCTTTCGAGCCTTTTCAACCCTTCGCGCACCCTTTGCCGTAATTGCCACCAAGATTGCGATAATTCCCCTACTCGCCCCTGCCACCGAGCACTGCCGACGACGACGGGGGAGGCCAACGTATTAACCACTTGTTCCTCCGTTTGATTCACCTGAATCGGCTCACTTCCGGTTGTATCTCTTTAATCCGAACGAATTCTCTTTCTATCACGCAATTCAGGCTTGAGGAAATTCAGATTTTTACCTTTTTTTAACGAGGGACTTTGCCATCAAAGGCGACTATTGAAATAAACACACAATTTTTGTACATTCTTTGGATTTGAATATGCAAAAAAATTGTATTGAAGTTAAACATTTTAAACACAATGATTTCAAAGAATGTTGTCCCAAAACCTCTTGGTAAAACAATACCGGAAAATTTTGTTTTTCTTAAGTTGGAAAATATACACAAACAAATTTAGAAAATAAGATTTTATTAATAAAAATAATCTTCATTGGTTTCAAATAGCTCTCCCTACAATAAGGCCCAGGTAAACTATTTTTTAGAAGAAGGTAGAATATTTTTGAAAATACTGAGCCCAATTTGATTTGAATTTTTGTCATTATTCAAAAATTTTCTCCCTAAGGCTATTGTCGAGTGCTCGAAAATCGTGAACAAGTACGGTTCTGCTGAACGAAATGCTGGTAAAATATTCAAAATAATTTCTGGACTAATAGCTTACCGATCTAGCAAAAATTAGAAACCGCAGTTCTTATTATTGTGAAGTTTTCCCAAGAAGAAGGTACTTCAAGGGCATAGGAAAGCTCGAGGAAGGTACTTGAAGGGCATAGGAAAGCTCAGACTAGCAAATAAAGCTGAGGAACCAAAATCAGAGCTACGGAGAGTTTACAAAATTATAAAATTTAAAGCCAATGGCAATACAAAATCAATCCACGTGGAAGTGGTCCTGTATGGAGGACAAAACTCTAGCCATAGAAATGATAAATGATGGAGTGAGTGTGGTGTTCAATCCTTTTTAAAAAGATAGTTCCTACTCACAGTAGGTTGTTTTGCAATGATCCGGATTTCGAGCCTTTTAGCTCATCATCAGTTGAAGGACTTCTACAACCACGTCTCTCGACATGAATTGCCAAATTGAATCCGCTGATACCTCCACCAACGCGACGTTCCAATTAGCAGCTGATTTTTTTAATGGCGCTCTATTTGAACGTGCGAAACGCGGAAATTATAACACAAATAAATATTATACTAGTTAATACTTAATATTATTAAATTACTATAAAATAATAACAATTAAAATAATTAGTTTAATTATTTGGATGTTTGATATTATTTATGTACATATTTAAAATGGGAGGTAGATCAAAATCTGTTATATTATTAATGCGTTTATCACCATGTTCAATTTTACATTTTTTATTTTCAAATTTCTCAAACCAATCTAATTCTTTCCCTTTGTTGAAACTATGTAACACTCTTGTATTTAGATTTGAATTGAAATTATGTTTTGTTTCTTTTAGATGGTCCTTAAATTCCGAAAATTTGCTCGATTTGGGCAAGTGTTCTTTTACTCTTGTTTTTATTTCTCTACCGCTTTGTCCTATAAATTTAATATCATAATCATTACAATTGAGTTGGTAAGCCCCGCTTTTTGCCAAGTGGTCTACTTTGTCTTCAGGGTTTGAGAGGATGTTTTTAAGTGAACCCGTACTTCTAAAAGCTACTCTAAAACCTTGTTTAAAAATTTTACTTTTTCCGATAATTCACCAACGTATGGCAAACAACGGAAACCTAATGATTCATTTGTGGTGGAGTGGCTGAGTCCTATTGTTGATTCGTTTAAAGTTAATTTTTTTAACTAGCAACCTATCAATAAATATTTCTTGAAACCCGTTGTTTTTTGCTAAGGTTTTAATAGTTTTTAATTCTTTTTTATGGTTATCAGGTGTTAGCGGAAGTTTTAACGTCCGTTCTATGAGCCAAATGAAACCAGCAGCCTTTTGGGACCATGGGTGGGAAGAATCCGCTGGTATCATAGTGTCTGTAGTTGTGGGTTTTCTATAAACGTCTATTTCTATTAGGTTGTTTATTACGGGCAGTTTTAGGTCTGAAAAGTTCAAACAACCATCTTTGCCAATTTCCAATGTAAAATTTATATTACGGTGTAGAGAATTAATTAGTTGGAGGAATTCTTTGACAGCCTCTAATGTTCCCGACCATATGCATAAAATATCGTCTACATAGTGTTTCCAGAAATGAACAGATTTAATTAATGTGTTCTTTGATTTGAAAAGATTTTTTTTCGAAATTATCCATGAATATTTCAGCACACAGTGGGGATAATGGACACCCCATTGGTAACCCTTTCATTTCGTAAAATTTATTATTGAATTTAAAATTTTCAAATTGAGCGCTATTAAAAAAATCAGCTGCTAATTGGAACGTCGCGTTGGTGGAGGTATCAGCGGATTCAATTTGGCAATTCATGTCGAGAGACGTGGTTGTAGAAGTCCTTCAACTGATGATGAGCTAAAAGGCTCGAAATCCGGATCGTTGCAAAACAACTTACTGTGAGTAGGAACTATCTTTTTAAAAAGGATTAAACTCTAGCCATGTCAACGAATCTATGTAAATTTGAGATTTATGAAAGTACGTTGAGACAGATCTGGAAAGTATAGAAGATATGACAAATTTTCCAAACAAATGTCAATCTTTTTGATTAATTAAGATCATCGTTGATCGTTTTTAAGTTTTGAATTACACGGGATAATAAAATCTCCATTGATGACCTGTAAGCAAAAGCTGATAATGCACGATAGATTCATTAACACGTATTTTTTTTAAACCGTTTAAGAAATTTCTTAGGTTTTCGTGACTGGCAAAATTTATTGCAGAAAACTCAAAAAAATAAAAATATATATATATATATAAGTGATCATCCTACCTTTCTCTTTTTGATGCGCAACGCTAGCAAAGCTATAAACTTTAGGACATTTTGCGGGACCTAGCAGGTTAGCTTGTTTGTGTAAATTGGACTAGCTCTTATTACATCGTAATTGATTAAACAACAAATTTTGTAATAAAGAAGTTGATAGTTTTTTTGAGTGATTAGTGACCGTTAGTCGATGATTATTCGGAGATACGGTCTGGTGAGACGTAGGTTTTAGAAAAACATTTTGTTTATCGTGCCAACGTTTCGATCTTTATTGAGATCATCTTCAGGGCTCAAAGTGTTTGTTTTCTGCGTAATTGTGCCATTCTTGTGTGTCGCGTGGGCACTATCAACACGGCACACAAGAATGGCACAACTACGCAGAAACCGAACACTTTGAGCCCTGATGATGATCTTTATAAAGATCGAAACGTTGGCACGATAAAGAAAATGTTTTTTTTAAACCTACGTCACACCGCATCTCACGATCTCCGAATAATCATAGTTGATGATTTTCTCCGAAAATTCTCTTGGTATGAAGACATTATTTGATAAAAGAATGTACAGTTTCTATAGTAGCAAGGGAAATGTCGGAAATTAAAGATAAAATAATCTTTTTACCATCTCACCGCTCATTAGGTTGAAATTTTTCCATTTTAGACTTGTTTTTGCAACGGAAAAACGCAAAAAGGGCACAATGAGATCTTCAAATGGTGTAGATGATGAACATGACTTGTCAGACAGCGTGAGGGGTTGAAAGACATTGTAGTCATTTACAAAAGGTGTTGGGTGACGTTTTAATAGAGGTGGCTTTAAATGGAAGTGTCAGTTTCCATCTACAAGACTTGAAGATAGAAAAAAAGAATTACCAGTCCTGCATAAACTTACACCCAAGAAATCCACTGACATAGAAGTTGCAATGTGATAAAAAGTGGGCTAAAACTAGATAGCAGCTAAATCAGAATAAGCACTGCTTTGACAGATTATTACGTTTTCAAATCTACGGAGAAGAAATCAAATTTGTCCCAAGTCGACCTACTTTCATCAAATAGGGTTTTAATCCATTTTAATTATGAAATTGAAGTATTTGGTGCTTGTTTCCAACTCCACACACCAAGAAGAATAAATTTTCAACAAAAATATTTCTATTACATCAAATCCACCGAGTCTTTTTGGCGTAAATACATCTATGCCTCACATTGTGTCTTTGAAATTCGGAAAAAATGTAAGGTTTATAGAAAACTTCGTGACTTTCGAAGCCTGCGAGTGGGTCGAGGAGCACGTTTAATCAGGAAATATCTTCTATTATTAGAATACAACTGTTACACGCTAGGCATTGGCCCAAAACTTAGGTGGATCAATTTTATATTGAACGTGCGTCTTGACCGTTTTCGTTTTAAAAACGAAACTTTAATCCTATGTCGGAAAATTAACGGAGTTTTTTATCGTTAGCTAATGAATCGGGAGAATACGATACTATTGAAAAAATGAAGAGAACGGGAGGGCGAATATAAAATAACGGGAAAAAATTGAAAAAAGTTAGAGAGATGGAGGACTCACTTTATCTAAAGAGAAACAATTAATTTTAATTACTTTTCCCTAATACATATCTTGTTAAGATGGACATTGTATTATTTATAATTAAATTCTCTAATTTCGTGGTCCGCTTGACCAATTTTTATCTCAACTAAAAACCTTAATTAATTGTAATATATTAATTGGTCAACCGGACACGAAATTAGTGAATTTAATGATTAGAAATGAAGTATACTTCACTAAAGCTCTCCGTGGCCATTTCATTTGTCGTCGAGAATCCAAACCGATTACACGACATTTGAAAAATGGCAAAAAGGAGGGAAAACGCAAAAGGTGGGGTTGAGATAGGAGGTTGGTGTCCGAGTGGATCGAAGTCACGATAGCTCAAGTGGTAGAGCAGCGGCGTATCAAGCCGAACATCATGGGTTCGAATCCCGCTCGTGCCATTGACTTTTTTATCTCAACTAAAAACCTTAGTTAATAGTAATATTATTTATAATGTTGCACTAGCATAATGTACAAAATATACGATGAAAAAGGCAAATTGAATAATTCATTGTGCGTTCTTGTCCGGACTATCCAGTAAAAACTATGTTGTACAATGAATACAAATTAATTAAATTAATTCATAGTGCCCTACTTTGACGGAATTTCGTAAATAAAAAGGTATGCTGAAACCATGTGTGTAGAGAATTGTCTAAGAATTAAAAAAAAAAATTGGCCAAAATAACATCACTAAGGTTCATGTGATTATATAATATAATGACAATATAATTAAAACGAACAAATTAAATTTTCCAAACGGGGAAAATAAATTCTTACCTAAACACTCAAACGTTATACAATACGCAGAAGGAAACCAACTCAAAATCTACAATGTTAATCATAATTGTATTTAGTAGAGAAGCATGAATACAATGTACAATTAAGATGATGAAGAAGAAGACGAAGAAATATATCTTTATTCTGGGACGGTGTCCCCTTAGAATAATACAATGGTTTAACTGGATAGAAGTAATCATAAAATGCAACAAAGAACAGAGGGAAAAAGCACAAAAACACAACTTCTTGGCGGGAAATATGAAATGAAAATAAATGCATGCAAATCAAATATACTGACAAAGTAAAAAATTAAAATTAAAATATTACAATTTTTACAAAAAAAAAAAAAAAACGACTCTGTTTGAAGGGAGAGTTGATTATATAGGTGGGATTTGAAGGACTTAAGAGAGATTGCTTGACGAATAGAATGAGGTAGGAAGTTCCAAGAGTTTGAGGCGCGGATCAGGAAGGATCGTTCCAAGAGGTATGCTGTGTTTTGGGGGGATGAGGTTGTACAGGAGGGGTGACAGGAATTGAAGTGGAGGGAGTGGATAATGTACTGAGGACGACACGCATGGAAAAAATGAAAAAGAAAGGATTCTAGGAAGTACCGAGATCTGAGGAAGGGGAGAGCCGGGAAAGATCCGAACACAGACAAGACTCCCGGGACCCCAGGGGGATGCCGAACAAGCATCTGACACATCTGATGCGCTTCAGCCATTTGCTCTGCCCCTCCGAGAGCCATGGTATGGTCAGTGGGGGGCGATGTACTGAGACCGACAGGTATGAAAACAATGAAAAAGGAAGGATTCTATGATGTACTGGCATTTGCAGGATGGGGAAAGGCAAGAAAGATCCGAATGTAGACAAGACCCGGGACACACGGGGGTGTCGAACACGGATGTGGCACAGCAGTTCATGATGCGCTTGAGGCGCCTGCTCTGCCCCTCCGAGAGCTACACAACTGTAATCCAACAAGGGAAAGATAAGAGAAGATACTAGGAGTTTAAGAAAGGAGAAGGTAAGAGAAACCAGCACTGACGGAATCGGTTGAGGGAGGCTATACAGCTGCGGGAAATTTGGGAAATGTGATGGTGCCTGGAGAGGTTTTGATCGAGGATATTCCCAGATTTTGAAGGAGGTAGGAAAGGGGATGGCGTGGTTATTTATAATGATAGAAGGGATATTGGAGAAGGATTTGAGGGGATGCCTAGATCCGATGATTATGGCGAGCATTTAGACGGATTGAGGTTGAGAGAATGGGCCCGTTCATTAATGGAATTAAGGTTGTTCTGGATCTTTAGGATGGTCAATTGTACGTCTGAGGGATGGAAGGATAGGTAAATTTGGGAGGGGTCTGCATAAAGGTGGTAATTACAGTTGTGGGTAGAGTCGGAAAAGTCGTTAATGTATATACCAAAAAGGATGGGAGACATGCTAGAGCCTTGGGGAACGTCAGATTTTAATGGCAGGAAGGAGAATGTAATTAACTCTGTATCATTAGTAATAGTACTGTATTTTGTACGATAAAAACATTTTCAAAGGGAAATAATTGAGAACGTCAATGTATAACCAAAATAGTACATTGCATTGTGAAATACCAACTTAGAATTAACAATATAATAGCTAATTAATATTTAATGAAATTGGAAATACTTAACCTGAACCTTTCTAAGAGTTAAATCATTAAAAATAGTTGCAAACCCTTGATGAAGGGGCGATAATAACCGAAATCTTGATGAAGTGTTAAGTGTTCGCTTTTCTTTCAAATTCGTCTTATCTTTGATTTTTTTATATATAGTTATAATGTGTGGTGTTTAGTGACCGCCAGTTAATGATTATTTGGAGATGCTGAGATGCTGTCTGGTGTGACGTAGGTTTTAGAAAAACGTTTTCTTTATCGTGCCAACGTTTCGATCTTTATTGAGATCATCTTCAGAGCTACATATACATTGATTTAGTGTACAATTTCTAGCATTGTATATATAAACGTTTTTCACATCCTACATGTATTTCTATAATTTAAACAATGTTTATAAATCCCAGGCCCTGAAGATGATCGCAATAAACTTCGAAACGTTGGCCCGATAAAGAAAATGTTTTTCTAAAACCTACGTCACACCAGACCGCATCTCGCGATCTCCACATAATTGTAGTTATTATATTAAGGCTGATATCAATTAAATCAAAATAATTTTTAGTCTGAAAATTAATTAACAGATGATGAAGACATTTTAGGCAAAAGCCCGATTTATTTTTTGATTAAATTTAAACGAGGCAAGCAAACGGGTATATTTAGTAAAATATCTCTTACAAATGAGACTATTAGGTGACTATCCACTGTGTCTATAAAATAATGGATATCAAAACAGCCATGGAAGAAAAAAGCTATGGTACCTAGAAAAGCCATTCCAGAACACAGAAATTGTCCAGGAAAGTAGTAGAGTTTTGAGAGTATAAATAAAATAAACCGGAGACAAAACAAATTCAATTACAGGACGTTGATCGTTTATAATAATAAATCACTAAATAAGACGTACTGAACTTTTTATGTGTTCATTTTACATAATCAAGATTATATATAAAACGATAATTTAGACTTTGAAGATCCGACTTTCTAAACAAAAAGTACTTACGTTGAGCATTTTACAAGTTTCATGAGTTTTATAATCGGTCAAAAATCTCGACTAAAGGGCACACGGCCATATTGGCTTATATTTTGAAGAAAAAACTTGATTAAGCGGAAGTTTATTATTCGCATTTTTCAAACAAAACCTGTATAAAAGATTCAAAAACAAGGCGCTGGTCCATGCTTGAAAGTTTGCTAAATTGGATTTAGCCCAGTCTCTAATCTCCTGCTTTTCCGTCCCCGTCGGAAAAACGCGAAAAGCGTTTTTGCCCTCGTCAATGAACCTCAGAAGAAATTAACTGTCCTTATCTGGACGTGTCGGCCCGAGGGCGAAACTAATGAACACATTTGAGGGTTTTTTTGTGCAGAAACCTTTTAAACTGTAATTCTTTCGACCACCGGAAAATTTCAGATTATGAACTGAATTAGGGATTCCGATTTTTATCCAACCCTAACGTAAAAAGCTAAACTTACGGGGAGGCGTTGTGAAGAAAATAAGCCAGCTGATTGATTAAGACATTGAGCGATGAACTTGTCTCATTCCACCTACGTAAGCGCGTCTTTATCATCTTTATACCCCGGCGTGGAATTATACAAACATTTTGCCGTTTACGTACATGGTACAGACAAAAAAATAAGAAAGAAATGAAGTAGACTAGGTTTTTAACCTCCTAATGTAAACCTTATTAAAATTACCCAAAACAGACTAAGTATTCGAGCAATTCGAACCCATATTTAGCCGGAAGAAAACGACAAAGGAAAGATAAACAACAATGGGTACACTGGTTTCTGTCTCTATCACAAAAGATCGTACGTCTATTAAAGGTATTATATACTATAAAGGTAAATTATTATTAAAGGGCTCGAAACGGCTTATATTTATACAGGGTGTTGCCTCGTCCCCAAGATAAGGGAATTACGGCTCATTTGCAACATAAAACGCTCATGAATATGATCACCGTGTTTTAAAATATCAAATTTATAAGAGGAAGAAAATAATGTCGGGTTATTCAGCTTTTTTAGGCCAAGTAAAGGTTAACATCCTGTTTGTTTACGCTTGAAAATTGATTAATTAATATAAGATTATAATTTTATTATAATTAATATAATATTAATTAATATTATATTAATATAATATATAATAATTAATAATAATTGCATTCGGAAATCGTGAGATGCCGTCTGGTGTGATATAGGTTTCAGAAAAACATTTTCTTTATCGTGCCAACGTTTCGATCTTTATTGAGATCATCTTCAGGGCCTGGCATTCACAAACATTGTTTAAATTTAAAAAATACATATAGGTTGTGGAAAAAAGAGAATTTATACAATGCAAAAAATATTTTAAAAAAATATAATTACGTTTAATGGTTTTTAGTTTAAGAGAATGGAGCTTAAAAACTTATAACAAAAATAACGAACGTAGTCTTAAAGAAATGAAGGAGAAGAAAAAGAAAGATTGAATTTTATATTAATTTTACTTTATCAAGAAAAAATTTGGCAATGACTCCAAAATGAGCTGTAACCGATCTAAAATATAAATTTTTATAAAAGACTGCGTATTTTTTGTTTGTTTGTCGCTGAATTATGAACGTTTGTATTTATTTACCCCTTTTATGATTATGTTATCAAAAATCTTTTTGAGAATAACTTCACTATGAGTGAGAACCAGCCGAAATATTGTTGGGATTTATTAAATTGTTGAGGCTTGACAAGTTCTTACAAGAACAGCCGTTTTAAATTTTTGGATGTATTTTTTATGCCTGACTCATCTAGAAGTATCTTAATAAATTAAATTATTTCAAAAGAAGTAACTCTTAATTTATTCTTTCTGTTTTGAATGTGGAGCGGAAGATCATTTATAATGAACAAAATTATTATAGAAAAACTCTTAATGGGAAAATATCAGAGAGTACGCATACAAGGGGGCGTCGGTGGCCGCAACGGGTTAGGCGTTGACTCGGCGCTCAACACTAAGATAAAGGTCCCGGGTTCGAATCCAGCGGCCCTACATTCGAAACCGACGTACTTACAACCATGAGTGTTTATAGTGACCTCTGCGAACCCTCGTAAAAAACTTCACTTGTCTGGAATCGTTTTAAGAATGATTCTAAAATGAGCAGAATTCGATCAAAAATATAAATATTTACAAAAGAATGCGGGTTTTTTGTCTCCTATCTTGTCACAACATTCTAAAAACGACCTATTTCAAAATTTTGTACTCAATATGGATTTTATGTTTATATTATCTCAGTGCGTGATATATTAGCTTACGAGCGTCTTAAAACCCCGCAGGAATATGGATTTAGCAAAAGATGTTTTTTGTGGCTTGAAACCAACCATTTCGATTACTTCACTTATTATGTTTTTTATACTTGCTTTATATTGACATAGAATTAAGCCTAAAACATATAAAACGAACGAAATTAGATAAGTAATGAGAAATGTTTTTAACGAAAAAAGTTTGATTCCTCAAACTTGTCAGCATCAATCGGAGACAAGGGATTACAACCTTTAATTTTGTAATTATTATGCTTTTTATGTTTAATTTATTTAGAAACACTTTATAAAGGACTCTAAAAATATACAGGTTTGCCAAGAAATAAGTTTCCTTGCTTGACTCATCTCTAAAATAACCAGGAGATTTGATGTTTTTTTTTACTTAATATGATTTTTTTTCTTTACTTTGTTTAAATGCTTCTTGAGGATGACTTCAAAATAACTTCAAAATGTGTAGAAACTGATGGGATACATAGAGGTTTACCGAAAAATACCGTTTTGTAACTTGACTACTGTTACCAAAAACCAGCAATTTTTGAAGTTATTTTGCTTATTTCATATAATAGTTTCTTGAGAGTAACTTCAAGACGGGTCGAAACCGATAGAAAAATAGAGATTTACCAAGGAAGGTTGTTTTTATGGACTTATTGAGCTTTTTAAGCTATCTTTATCTAATGAAATACAATTATATATACTGATTCCTAATTTTCTCGATTCCTAATTCTAATTTATTTTTTAGTTAGAAGTATGTAGCGAAAAAACACCTATAACGGAGGAACATCTTATGGGAATGTTTCCCAAGAAAAATATTTTTTTTTATTTCTCACGCAATGGTGTGCATAAAACGTAGACGTATACAAGACAACCGTAGATCTTACATGTTAAGTTTTACCAAATTTACCAAAGAATTTTTTTTGTTTGACACTTCCTCCCGAAAACCAACATTTTTGAATTTTTATACTTACTGTGTGATTTGATTTGATCAAATTTGTTTTGATTGTAGAACCACTTTCATAATGACTCCAAAATGAACTAAAAAACGTTCGGAAAATATAAAGATCGATAAATTCACTAATTTCCTGGTCCGCTTGACCAATTAATATATTACAATTAATTAAGGTTTTTAGTTGAGATGAAAAAAAGTTAATGGCACGAGCGGGATTCGAACCCACGATCTTCGNATAATATAATAAAGTTTATTATATTATTAAGGTTAAATTTGAATTTTGGCAAAAAGGAGGGAAAATTCAAAAGGTGCGGTTGAGATGGGAAGTTGGTGTCCGAGTGGATCGTGGGTTCGAATCCCGCTCGTGCCATTGACTTTTTATCTCAATTAAAATCCTTAATTAATTATAATAAAGATCAATATTTTTTTGTGTAGTTTGAGTGTGTAGTGTGTTTCAATTGAAATAAAAAACCAGTAAACGCTCTACTTAGACATGGTATTTTTCCCAAACAATGTAAACCTGTCGAGAATCAACTTTTAAATTGATTAAAATTATATCGTTTGTTTAACTATTGAGTAAACCAATTTGCTTGGTCTTCGACGGAATTATTTAACTGATATTAGAAATAGTTGGACTATGTTGCTGACTAATGAAATAGCTATTTATTATTCCATGGGGAAAATACATAATCATCATTCGGTGATTATATTATTTTCCCGTTAATTATTAATGACTGAACAATATAAGGTTGATAAAATAGTTTTATAATAATTTAACTCAGAATAAGCATTCACACAAAAATGAGAAACATTTTGGGAAAAAAACAGAGCAAACAGCCTGAGTAGGTGAAAGTACTTTTTTTAATTGAGTTTAGCGCTCACATGCGGTTATTTCACGAATGTTGCACGAACTCCACTCAACACGTTATCCCGAAACTTTTGAAAGGCAAGTTTTCCCGATTCCGAATGCTATTTAAGACCGATCCGTGTTTTATTGTTTTCCGCCTTTGATTTCATTCTGAATTTTTCAACCCTTTTAGAAGGGATATGCACGTACGCGGACAAAGGGTTCGATCCTAATTTAAAATTTTACATTTTATCGAATCGCGGATGTTTTTTTCTCTTTATTTTTATTGAATCTGCAAAAATCTGAAAGGACGAGATGAGACAGGGCCACGTCTGCTTTCTATTCCGGGATTTCAGATGAGACAGGAGAAGACGGGCCGAAGGAGTTGCAACTATCAATATTTCACCCGGGGCACCCCCGCAGTTCTATTATACATCTGCCTTCCCTCGACTTGGGCTTTGCGGTCGGGTTTCAAACGACTAAAACACATCTGAGGAAATCCCGTTTTACCGATCGTCCTAAAGCACAAACAATAACAAAGTTAGTTATGTCAAGACCGAACTACAATTAATAATTAAGTTTAAGTAGATCGGAAGGAGGTCAACACAACATTATGCCAAATTTTCAATGTATATTACGCCACCATCCGGGCCGGGTTTTAAAAAATATTTCTGTGAGACAAATTATTAAAAGAAAAATAGCCCCAAGATATACGAATTGACCAGCACAGTTGCACAAATAGAAGTAGACAAGTTACAAAATTATCAATGCATATCACTAAAATAGGCAAATTTTTCGTAGTTACATAGTCCTATGATAGGCTATAAGCTTATATGATGCTCAAAGAAAAATAAACGTTGAGAAAAAACTCGCCCTATTTTTAAAAAATCGTATTGATAACTAGATGCCTGATTCAAAATAAAATAAAATTGGAATAAATTGAATATTAGGTTAAATTTCCAGACTATCATTCAGATAACCTATATTGTATTAATTAATTATTGAATCATATAAAAATAAATATATACTCTAAACATTTTTAGAAAAACATTCAGTGACCTGTACATGATATTTAATGTACACCATTATTTAATAATGGTAAAGTCATGTTTTATCGTTAATATCATTATTTTAATAATTTGTCTAATGTAAATTTGTTGTAAATTCCGGCTCTGGTGAAGAGGTAAGTTAAGTTGAAAACATGGCATCACATCCTTTAGTTATAAGTTGAATTTCTTCCGATACTCTTAAACTCAATTACAAAGTTTCATGTAAAAAAAGACTGATAAATTAATAATCAGTCTATCATATTCCCATTACCTTGTCGTTTTTATTATTTTATGACATTATTAAATTTCTTATACATGCTTTTATGTTTTAATTTCAAAAGTTAATTTGTAAATTCCTTTTGGTGCTATGTTTTAGTATATTTTGTGTTATAATTGCAATATAATTTTTTTACATCTATTTTTAGTATTTTAGGTTTAGATCGATTAGCACTTTTGTCTATAGTACTGATTCTGCTAATGGAGATTCTTGGAAGATATTAGTTTTTTTATAAAAATGAGAATTTTTCTCGGAGGTATGATGTTAAGAGTTGCGTGGTTCAAGTTTACCAGATAACATACGAATTATGCGATCGACCCTTTTTTAAATAATACGATTATTGTATCTTTTGTATGTGTTTTATTTGATTTTTACGTTGAATTTTTATTTCTTTTGTCTTTTTTAACGAGTTAACTTGGCAAAATAGGACAAAATGTTGAATTATTAGATTAACCCCGTACATCCATTTTCACAACCTCACCACTTTTTACCTTTTTAGTATAAAATTTCTGCCTTTTGTTTTCAAGTAATTAAAGAAAAGGGTGCGCCACAAGAAAGTTTATTAAACAAAGCGGTCGTTATGAAATTTCTAAGTTTTCCAAGTTCTACGGTGACGTTTTCGAACGAGGTGCATTTTTAATTTAATTTTTTTTTTAATTTACGTTTTTGGAAAATTTAGTGTTCGTTTATCAAAAATTGAATTGAAAGTTTTACGAGGGTGCCATCTAAAAGCAAATTTAACGCATTTTTCAATGATTTTTAATAATTTCCCCAAAAATGAATAGTTCAAGAACTACGAGTAGATCTATAACAAAAACAGTGGATAGATGAAAAATCATAAAACGTTGAATATCTGCGAAACGGTTGAGAATCTCGAACCATGGTTCTTATGAAAACTTTTGTAGCATGTGAGGTGAAGAAGCTTTGTCATGCAAGTCAATGTGTATACACACCGTGAAAAAAAAAAACTATGTGTATAAGTAAATTAAACAAGGTCCGAAATTCGTAAGTTGTAATAAAAATTATTTAGTTATGATGATCTAAAAGAAAATTCATCAAAACACACTAAATGATTTTAATGTGTGGTGTTTAATGACCGTTAGTCAATGATTATTCGGAGATCGTGAGATGCGGTCTGGTTTGACGTAGATTTTAGAAAAACATTATCATTATCGTGCCACGTTTCGAGCTTTATTGAGATCATCTTCAAGGCCTGCGACTTATAAACATTGTTCAAATTTTACAAATAGCATTGTATAAATTCATTTTTCACATCCTACATGTATTTGTAAAATTTAAACAATGTTTATAAATCCCAGGCACTGAAGATGATCTCAATAAAGATCGAAACGTTCGCACGATAAAGAAAATGTTTTTGTAAAACCTACGTCACACCAGAACGCATTTCACGATCTCCAAATAATAAATCATTTTAAGTTGTTTTGGTGAATTTTCTTTCAAACCATCATAATTAAAGATTTTTTTTATTGAAACTCATGAATTTCAGATCTCGTTTAATTCGATTTACATTAAAAAAAGGATTTTGTAAATAATATAACGATAAAAATACATAAATATAATTTGAAATAAAAAAATACTAGTCCGATTTTTTTCTCCATGAGTGTACAATATATATAAAAAACGAGTCTAATTGCTTTCGTGAGTGGTGTGTTTATTTATTTTTCACCTCGAGCACGGTTTTACGTTTCCGTTTCAATCATACATAACACTACAGAAAATGTTGCCTTCACTTACATTTAATTAAAAAAATTAGTTAATTCTGTAACAAAATACTATTCTTTTCTTTCTAACTATTTCTATCACTGTTATCAAAATTCATTCAAGGAGTAACAAGAGAAAATTCGTATTCAAAAATGCATTTGCAAAAAAAAATGTGGAAGATATTTGAAAACAATCAAGAATTATAGCTAAAATCGAAAACAACGAAAGATGATAAGATGGAAAAGGAAGGAAATAGCTAGTAATTATCTGCACCGTTTTCATTTCACAGACTGTTCTGTTTTTCACGTTTTCAATATCCCAGACGTGTTCGAGAAATGGAAACCATCAGAGGTTACCATAAAAAGACTTACCTAAAAAGCACGACGGTGGCAACAACCCTCGACCCCGAGCTGGTTGATGTGCGTTCAGGGCGGGCCAATCCTATTCGAATTTTTCTACCATTATTTTAATCCGTCCCAAAGGAAAAACCTATCAAAAATTCATAAATGTAAAAAGCCCTTTGCTGTCATTTTAGTATAGCCGTACAAAAGAATTTCCCCGAAATAACGACTAGTACTGCGTAGTAGACTTTTAATAAAAACATTGACAGAATAAACAATATTATTTTTAACATCTTTTTTAAATTAATTTTTCTATTTCAGCGTGTTTAAAATCATGGTTATAATTATTTGGCAAATTAAATCTTAATAGAAAGCTCTGTTTTCAAGCTCAGAACATCGAAGTAATTAATATGCGCCAGTACAAAGTGTAAGTTTTCTATTCTTTCCTACGCGTTAAAATTTTTGACCCGTGTTTTTTCTGCCAAACTGCACTTCTATCATTATCCGGATCATTACTCATTATCATGCGCAGTCGGTTTCATTAAAGCAAACAAGAATCAGTGAGATTGAGCGAACCAAAAAACGCCATAATTTATTCAGCTGACTTTTTTACTAGACGTTTGTCTTTAATATTATTATTATTAATTATTATATCATCATTTTAAAATTAACAAAAATCGTTTATTTCTTCGCAAAGAAAAAATTAACAATCCCATGTCGACAATTAAACATAACCTGACTAATTCGTCGTACCGTTTTTATTAGACAAATCAACTTAATTAATTAAATGTTACTTTTTTTAGAAGAACTCTGGTCTTCCATTACGGCACTCCAGTATTAAAAATTCCATCACAAATCTCATTCCTTTAAAATCGAACCAATGCATACGTAATGCGAGTAATCCCTATGCTAATAATGGGGTCAACACTTTTCCTTGTTTTTCTCTAGAAACATTATGGAAAAAAATATTATTATATGTATATGTTTAAATTTTTTAAAAAGATTCTATTCTAACAAAGAGAGCTGAATTTCACACCGGAAGGGTTTGCTTCAATCAAACGATTTTTTTTCTTCGGCACAACAAACTTTAATTCCATTTAATCAAATTATTATTACAAGGCAATAAAACCGTTCTATCAAGAGTTTTTATTAATTGGAAGTTTAATAGATGTGAATTTGTCAACCAGTTCGGATCCTTTGTTGTACACGGGGCCGGATTTATGCTAAACCTTCAAGACTGATCGGTCGTGCAAAACTGTTGGCCTGTCAACCTCCTCACCGGAAATTGCGTTGGGATAATTGTATTTTTGAATCCTACGTGAAAAATTAATTACAGGAGTGCGGATTTTTATAATTAAAATTGGTTTTTGTGTTCGTTTGTTTTCAACGCGGCCCCTCCTTCACGCTGCATGACCGTACATGTTTCATCCACTCTTCCAATGTGACGAATATGTATGTTGTTCTTACGTCACCACGCCAGCGATCCAAATTCAAATTTGGCGAACGAGCTTTTGTATGTCTTTCCCTTTATAGAAATGATGAATGAGTGTGTTGTTCAAACATTTTAAAGATAGTTCCTACTCGCAGTTAGTTTTTTAGTTTTTATTTTCAAATTTTTTTCTCCCAAAGTTATCCATCAATATTCCGGCACAAAGTGGGGATAATTGGTAACCCTTTCATTTCATAAAATTTATTATTAAATTTACAATAATTACATAGTAAGCATACATTTAAAACGTCTATTATATAATTTTTTACAAATTTGTTAATAGAGTTCTCCCTAAGTTTCTGTTTTATGGGTTTTGTACATTCTTTAACAGGGATATTTTGTGAATAAACTAGTATCATCAGTGTCAATGATAATAATAATTTTCAAGTAGTGAATTAATGATTTAAAAAAATGAAGAACACTTCACTAAAGCTCTCCGTCGCCATTTCAATTGTCGTCGAGAATCAAAACCGATTACACGACATTTGAAAAATGGCAAAAGGAGGGAAAACTCATAAGGTGGGGTTGAGATAGGAAGTTGATATCCGAGTGGATCGAGGTCACGATAGCTCAAGTGGTAGAGCAGCGGCGTATCTAGCCGAAGATCGTGGGTTCGAACCCCTCTCGTGCCATTAGCTTTTTTTCATCTCAACTAAAAACCTTAATTAATTGTAATTAAATAACGTTTTAACAAACTGGCAATTTTTTCATGTGTGTTATAACACAATCGCATTGATCTAAAAAATAAACAACTTTTTCTAAAACTGTTTAACCCAACTAATATATTTGGAATGAAAAATAAGAAATAAAAGAAGTAGAAGAAATACTTTATTAATAGATTTTTATAACAAACAACTCATCTTTTTAAACTTGAAGTTAAACTTTACATGTACATAAAAACAAAACAAAAAGTATTTTCCTTCGTTTCTTATTTTATGATTTATGTACTTTTCATAATTATTTCAATGTTATTATTCCATTATATGGTTCTTAATTATTCAGCTTTTACCAGTTTTTTTTTATTACCAGTTAAATTCATATTCGTCATATTAGTTCATGCCTGTATTGCCATGCTTGACGGGAAAATTCGCAATATTTTTACAATTCTTTATATTGTTCAATAAGGCTATAAAACTGTTTTTTCTAATCGATCGTATGCGTAAATAGCAAAGAGGAAACTCCTCAAGAATAGGATACTCGGCCATAAAGTGAAACGCATCTTTTTTGCACCGGATTGGCACGTAGAACAAATTTCATTGATGTTTCCCCCTCTCTAATAATGTTCTCCCATGGAAAGGAGTGAAAATTCTAGTGGTCAAGCCATGCACCTCCGTGTAAAAATCATCTTAAGAGCTCTAATTTTTTTACACGTCATCTTGCATACATTTGGTTGCTCTAGAAATCAGAAGGATGGGCATGTATAAGGGATCGGTGTTTGTTTCTATGGAAAGCGTATAATTTGGCGTTGACTCGGCGAGAGAGAAGATTTTTTTAATAAAATATCGGAGCACCTTTTCAACTTCATCGTTCGATAACTGCCGAAAGTTAGACCAGCTTGGCATGCACCGCTGATCGCCCTCAAAAAATTGTGTATAATTAATTGAGTATTTATATATTTAATAGAAGCTGATAAAATTTAGTATTAATATAGAATCACACCTGTGAATCGTACACAGTCCCGCTAATCTAGTATAATCGTTAATAAAAAGTGTTTCTATATGAAGCCGCGATTTGCTTATAATTAGAATAAAATCGGGTAGTCGAAATGAGAAGTTTGTGGCATGAGCGATCGAAGTCACGGTAGCTCAAGTCGTCGAGTAGCGGCGTATTGAGCCGAAAGTCGTGGGTTCGAATCCCGCCTGTGACACAAATTTTTCATTTCGAAAAAAATTGTGTAAAATTACTTGAGTATTTATATATTATTTTTGATTTAAAGAATCTTTTATACTATAATCAAACCTATTTCAAAATCTACACACATTAATTTTAAAATCGAATTTAATTCTCGTTTTATAAAGAAAAGTAAAAGTAAAGGAAATATTATTATTGTTATTATTATTAATTTTGAACCACCAATTAGAAAATACAATTAATATTTTAACATAACTTTTAAAATCAAATGTTATCTCTTTTAATTTTCTTTATAAAAATATATTTTTTATTACAACCCTTTTTAAATTGAAATACAATTATTTTTTGTTTTGAAGTCAAAATAGAAAATTTACTCACTTGAATTATGGGCACACCAAATTTTTATTAATTACAAATAAACAGCTCTTAACCCATGGAGGACAGAAAAGGAATTAATTATTCTACTGTCCTAACTCTTAGGGACTCAAAAAAATAGCCCTTTCCTAGCCCCTACTCCTCTACTGTCAGATGTGTGTGGATGGGCATGGCGGTACATTTAAATCTAAACGTGACACATTTACAAATTTCTATAAATATTAGAAAAATAATACAAAAATGTATATATACTCCGCGTTGTTTAAATTTGCATTTTCATATTTTATTATGTCATTGTTGAACAGTGTATAAAACCTCTGGGGTAGAAATTCGGCTGATGGTGTTTCATCGTAACCATTCGAAGATGGGCTGATATAAACGATATGAGCGATGATAGCATTTCCGTATTATGCCGGAATTCTATCAAAGGGTTTTGATTCGACTGGTATCGTTTAAATATCGAGATAAATGCGATGATTACATTGTTTCTCTTAATTTCACTCCCTCTGGGTGTATTAACAAAAGTTCAACCACAGCTCCACTACTTTTTTCCTAATTACCAGTGCTACCAAAATATCTCACCATTGTCACTATTTTTTATAGCATAAACAATTAGTACCACGACCAGAACTTTTATCCAAATTCAATATTACACATTCGTTTGTACTTGGTGTGTTACTGAGAGTATCCCTTATGAAAACACCTCTGAAACCTGGAATTTGTAGAATGAGCTATTCCAAAAATTTGTTAAACTCCTTATGGAAAATTAGACAATACTTGTAATGTAATATAACAATAATAAAAAATAATACTTTAATTTAATAATTCTACTAATACTAATTAATAACAATAATATAATAATTATCCTTTATTGATAGGGTAATTATCACTGGGTAAAAATAAATTAAGCCAAGCATTTTCGATTGGAAAGACCAAAAAAAAATTGAACTCATTTATTTAAATAATTTAGTGATTAACAATCACGTTTAAAAGAAACTATTGTAAAAATGAGTTAACTTAATAGTTGGTCTAATTCCCGACTTATTTTAGATAAAATGATAAATATTTTAAACATTATTTTAACCGAAATTGCCTGTTTTAATTATAAATCATTTGACGTCTATTATTTTGCTTATTTGGGTTAATATTTTACACTTTATTTGAATGAATTATTAAGTTGTCCCATTTAGACGGTTTAATTCATAATAAATTATTTTATTTAGACATAAACGGTCGTGTAGTCAACTAAACCAAAATTCTGCTAAACCGTCAAACCTGTCGCGTAACAAAAGTTTGCTCAAATTAAAATGAAACTTCATTTTTAGTTTAACTAATTTCGTGATCCGCTTGACCAATTAATATATCACAATTAATTAAGGTTTTTAGTTGAGATAAAAAAGTCAATGGCACAAGCGGGATTCGAACCCACTATCTTCGGCTGCTGCTCTACCACTTGAGCTATCGTGACCTCGATCCACTCGGACACGAACTTCCCATCTCAACCCCACCTTTTGAATTTTCCCTCCTTTTGCCATTTTTCAAATATGTGTGCCATTTGTCGTCGAGAATCCAATCCGATTACACGACATTTGAAAATTAGCAAAAAAGATGGAAAACTCAAAAGGTGGGGTTGAGATAGGAAGTTGGTGTCCGAGTGGATCGAGGTCACGATAGCTCAAGTCGTAGAGCAGCGGCGTGCGTATCTAGCCGAAGATCGTGGGTTCGAATCCCGCTCGTGCCATTGACTTTTTTATCTCAACTAAAAACCTTAATTAATTGCTTCATGTTTAGTTTGACCTAAATCACAAAAAAATACAGCAAATTGTACTATTATATATAGGCAAATAATCCTGCCCATTTTAGAAAAACTACTATTAAAAAGAAATCTTCTAATCGTCTATTTGACTATATTCCACATCAGCAAATACAAAAAGATCAAATCTTCTAGTCCTAAATTCTCAAAATATAATTCATGACCACAAATTTGGTTTTATTCGACGTATCATAAGCTTCTTCTAGCTTGAGTTGTAAGCGGCTTTTTCGACCTAAGACGAGCTTTTGCACGAATTTGGCATTTTTCCACTAACAAGGTTTATACAGCTGATATTCCATCACATCGTTAAACCAACGCACTCACATTACCTCCAACAGCATCTCACCGGACTAGAATCTCATTGCGGAAAGAAAATAATTAAATTTAACACTAACACATCCACCCATATTATCTTCACTCTCCTTAAAAATATATCCCCTTCAGTCAAGATAAATAATATTCTTCTTCCAACTGCGGACAAGATACGGTACATCAGACTGTTCAAGCCAAAATTCTTAAGGCGGAATCCTTGCTCCTGACTTACCTTTCAGAAATAAAAAGCCGGTTAACACCGTAGTTAAACCGTTATGGACATACCGATTGGGGGTGTCAGGTTCAGCCAAGCATTCCAATATCCGCCGAATTCAACCCACCCCTTTTAAAAAATAAAACGAAATTACACATGCAGACTTAAATATTCCTTTAGTCCAAGATAAAATCCGCTCCAGTTATCGAAAATGTCACAAACCCCTCCCAACCACCCCAAATCGGGACATCCGAACACTCGCATCGGTACAGATTTCTCGAACCCACCTCTGATTGAAGAAACGACGTCCTCAAGATCACCTAAAAATTGACAATGAAAGCGATTCTGACACAATTAATAATTAAACAGAAAAAGTTTTACACCATTGAAGCTCTACCAATAGTATTTTCTTCCATCTTGTCTTTAATTTTATAAATTATTTACTATTTCATTATTGCCGAATTAAAGGTATCCGTCATGTACTGCAAATTAAGCAAAATAATTAAAAATTATATTAATTTATTTTACATTTAATTTATAATTTATCAAATTTCTAACATATCAGGGTCAGATGGATCTCACAATTAACGAAATATTACTGTTATTTATTTTTAGCAATTCTGTACTAACAAAATTTGGTTGAATATTTTATAAATGTGCTAATTAACTTGCAGCTAATTAATGAACTCCTTTTTTATTCCACATGGACTTAGGTAAGTCCGTTACGGCCTGATCTGGCCGGAATCACAAGTGTTTGACTTGTAACGTTTGCCAATTTATGTTTGATAGGACGTATTTACCGAACGGCTTTTGTTGACAAAGTTTGACGACTATCGCCTCTTGGCCAGGCAATTTTCCATCATTTTCCAACCCACTCGTGGGCGCGTTTTAGCTTCATCTCTTAATATCTTCATTTGCCCCGCCGACCGCCAATTGGACGGGAAACGAGTCTGGTCCGCGAACAAGCCACATCGTTAACCGGACAGAGGGATCGTTAATTGACCAAACGCTGACAAGAGATCACCAATTTGCGACCGACGCGAATCCGACAATTAACTATCTATAGAACGGATAGATTGATAAATAGAAATAATGTGCGATTGTGAGTTTCTACATTTTATATGTGAAGCGTGTAAAACTATTTTGTCTGTATGTATGAAAAGATGAACAACATGAAGATCATAATTGGTTTGGAATAAAAAAAACAAAAATCTAAACCAATGAAGTACGATTCACAGTCCAAAAAGTGAAAGGGTTGTTCCTTGTCTCATGTGGTGATAAACAGAAATGATCTGTACGTGTTTATTAATTTTTTCCTTCAAAATAAAGAAAAATCTGGATCAATTTAATGCCTGTATAACAAATTACATTGTACTACAAAATATTGAAATAAAATGAAAGTTTTCATTTTTTAGAGAACGTGAGATCCGGTTGATTTTAAACACAATGATTTCAAAGAATGTTACCAGGACCTCTTGGTAAAACAATACCTGAAAATTTTGTTTTTCTTAAGTTGGAAAATATACACAATCAAATTTACAAAATAAGATTTTATTAATAAAAATAATCTTCATTGGTTTCAAACAGCTCGCCCTACAATAAGGCCCAGCTAAACTATTTTCTTAGAAAAAGGATTAATATTTTTGAAAAGTCTGCGCCCAATTTGATTCGAATTTTTGTCATTATTCAAAAATTTTCTCCCTAAGGCTATTGTCGAGTGCTCGAAAATGGTGAACAAGAACCACCCAGAACTGCTGAACGAAATGCTGGTAAAATATTCAAAATAATTTCTGGACTAATAGCTTACCGATCTAGCAAAAATTAGAAACCGCAGTTCTTGTTATTGTGAAGTTTTACCAAGAGGAAGGTACTTCAAGGGCATAGGAAAGCTCAGACTAGCAAATAAAGCTGAGGAACCAAAATCAGAGCTACGGAGAGTTTACAAAACTTAAAGCCAATGGGAATTCAAAATCAATCCACACGTGGAAGTGGTCCTACATGGTGGACAAAACTCTAGCCATAGAAATGATAAATGATGGAGTGAGTGTGGTGTTCAATCCTTTTTAAAAAGATAGTTCCTACTCACAGTAAGTTGTTTTGCAACGATCCGGATTTCGAGCCTTTTACCTCATTATCAGGCTGAAGGACTTCTACAACCACGTCTCTCGACATGAATTGCCAAAGTGAACCCGCTGATACCTCCGCCAACGCGACGTTCCAATTATCAGCTGATTTTTNATATGTAAACAATGTTTGTAAATCCCAGGCCCTGAAGATGATCTCAATAAAGATCGAAACGTTGGCACGATAAAGAAAATGATGTTTTTCTGAAACCTACATCACACCAGACCGCATCTCACGATTTCTAAATAAATATCGATTAACGGTCATTAATCACCACACACACGTTATGAACGTGATTTTTGATAGACTTGTGTGTGGTGTTATGTTGGTCCATTTATCTTTAATAATGTTCAGTATTTTGTCTATTGGGATGTTGGTCAACAATGATGAAACATCTAGGGATACGAGAGAGAAGTGTGAGGGGATGTGAATATTATTAATTTTGTTTATGAAATGAAACGAATCTTTTACGTTATATGTGTTATATGTGATGTTGGTATGTTGGTTAGGTGTTTTGTCATGTTGTATGTAGGGGAATTTACAAATGAAATTATTGGTCTTAGAAAGTGTTCAGGTTTATGTGTTTGTATAGATCCGTATAATTTCGGGGACATTGAAGAATTGTTCTGAAGTGATTTGTAGGTGTATATGTCAATATCTTTTTACTTAAGTGTTTCTTGAAGGATTTTGTTTGTCTGTTTGATGAGAGAAGGGTTAGGGTCTGATTTGATCGTGCTGTATGTGTGTCCTCGATAATTTTATTAATTTTCATTATAAAAGTTTACTTATCTTGAATTGTTTATTGTTAAGCCAAAAGTTAAGCATCTTTCTTATTGTTTATATCGTTTTTACAAAATTCCCGTCGGATCGATCGAACACAGTCGGCGCAGATAGGAAATCTCCCACACGGTTGAGAATTATTCAAGAGTGGAAATCCCACTAGCTTCTCTCCACGAGCTAAAGGGATGTAAAACCAGATTTAGTACCAGATATTCACCCAATAAGCGCAGAGGGTGTGGTTCCGATGCGGTCTTAATCAAATATAGTGCGCCTCCGGCAGCATGCACAATTCGAAACGTTAACAATTGAACCACATCCAAAATTGTAAACTTTCAAACATATTTTGTTCAGAAATTATTCACAACTTCTGCGAATATATGAAATTTTTATGCCTTTACCGATAATGTGTTTCCTTTTCTGTGTTGTTTTTAGAATAAGGAAGGCTGGCGGAATAGAAGCAGTTCTGCCTGTTTCCAAACTGTCTAACTCCATGTCACTTGCTAAATTTAAACTGAACCATGGCTCTTTTAGCATAATTATGCGAATTGTTTTACACCAATTTATGCTCAGTTTGTAGACGTTTTCAAATTGCAAAACAAAAATTAAATTCAAAACTCCTTTAATTGATGGCTTGTTTCATCTTATTTCACCCAGACAATAAAGCCAAAAATATGTTGATATTATATTTATAAAAAAATTAAACAATACTAATTAAAGAGGTTAAAAATCTCATTAACGCGACAGATCTTTAAAATGTTATTTGAAATTTAAAATAGTCGATGTTGATTGCAGCTAAGAGAAGTTTAAGTAAACACATTTAACTGTTATATGGGACTTAACATATACGTGACTGAAATTCCAAGTTTGGCTCGTTTACATTGTTCATTTTGCCAGTACCTATTTACTAGAAGTCCGAGCATTTGGCATAGGAGACGTTTTGTTGGATAAGTCACTGTATAATTTATCTTCTTATTTAAACAAAGACCTTACAAGAAGTGGCTGTGATGATAAATTTTGATCCATTTAAATACAGGGAGGAATAGTGAGATAATAAGTCTAGGAAAGTTTGTTTAGCTTTAAGTTGGAACAGATATGACAAAAACATTGTGACACTTGAGTTATAAGGTTTACTTAGCAACAGTTGTCACGGCGCTCATCAGGTAAAGTAATCCAGCGGACCTGCGTTCGAACCTGAACCTGAAATACTTACAATTTTTTTTCATAAACGCCGATATCACAGGGTTTATGAACAGTTGTGTGAAATTATTTTAACCTATATTATATTCTAACTAGAACTGAAATTTTATAGAATTGTTTTGCTTTTTGTTCCAAAAATTATTTATTTATTTATAAAATTTTAGACAAAGATTACCTTATAATTATCGTTTATTTTTATGAAGAACAAATGTAACCACTTTGCTGTTTATAAATTTTATTAATAATTAGTTGGGGGCGTCGGTGGCTGCAACGGTTTAGGCGTTCAAACGGCGCACTGTAAGGTAAAGGTCCCGGGTTCGAACCCGATACTTACAAATGTTTTTTTCTTTTTTTTTTACAGAAACACCTACATCCAAGGGTCGATATCTCTGCTGTTGCGAAACCTCGTAAAAATTCAGTTGTGCCGAGAAGCCAACAGTACCTCTCAAAAGTAGGAACCTGGCTAATCATATATCATTTTCGACGCTTTCTAAATGATAAAAAAAAATCATTTTTATTTTTAAAAATTACAAAATATATTTAGAAAAAAATTAAAAGCCTAAGAAAAAGCAGTCTGCCATAGTAAATCATCACGTTAGAAATTTTTTTAAGGTTTAAAGTAAAATAATGGGGGCGTCGGTAGCCGCAACGGTTTAGGCGTTGACACGGCGCTCATCAATGTAAGGTAAAGGTCCCGGGTTCGAATCAAGCGGCCCCGTATTCAAACGCGACTTACTTACAAATAATTTTTTTTCCAAAAACAAAACAAAATGTGTCGAAATTCATTGATTTTTTAAAAATATGTTGGTCACTCAAGGTTAAAATTTCGCAGAGCTGTTTTGAAGAAAAGCTTTGGCCTCCATAAAAATTTAAAATGTAACGTCCAAAATTTTTATTCTTTCCCCAAGGGTCAGGACGGTTTTTTTCTGTTTTGGAAGAAGAAGTCTTTTGCGACACAAAATCCATCGAGAGAATAAAACAAAATGAGAAGAAAGAAATATCAGCATGTTGAAAACAGGCAAAAGTTTTCTGACAGTCAATTAGAGCCTCCAATCCATTTTTTAAAGATTTATTTTCGATACAAAAATAAAAATGTTTACGCGTTGAAGAAATCGGATTTCCGAAAATGTCAAAACTTTCCTCGTTTTTTCATACGTGAATAGTCAAACCGCAAATGTCAAAACTGCGAGTGTTAAGTGATGTAATTATCTGTAATTACACAAAGCGTTATCAAATCTAATGTATCAATTTGATGGATATTAATGAAAATAAGTTTGTTCCGAGCACACACAAGCCTTGAGGGCTGCCAAGAAAAATGTCCAATTCATACTATATTACCAGCACAGTATAAAATTAGTACAGCCAAAAAAGAGGTTTGATCTCAAATAAAAAATGTGTTTAGTTTTAACTTCTAACTTCTGAATTCGAACCCGACATACTTAGAAATGGCCTTTTTTTCCCCCAAAACACACAACAAATCTCCGAGGTTGATATGACCTCTGCTGTAAAGTAAAATATTAAAAAAGTATTGAAAAAAGTTTTTTTTTAAGTGTTCGCAACTCATTAAAAAAAAAAAAAAAACTTTTTCCAACACTTAATATTTTACTTTCGAAAAGGTTTTTTAATATTTTACTTTCGATTGTAGAAAACTGGGTTTTCTTACTAAATGCAGCATCATCAGCGTGCCAATGAATTAATTTTTGTACTTCCGATCTTAACTCTTGCTGGAAGGAATGATGGCCAATAACGTATGATCAAAGAGAAAAGTATGCAGCTTATTTTTTTTTTAATGATTAGTTTAGTAACCCAAAACCTCGCGGTATAAAAGCAAAATTTATGGTAAAATATTAATTGTTTCTTTTTTTTGGGAGTTTTTTTGTCCGTTAATTACTAAATATTGTTAGTGTAAAGTGCACTGACTATAAGTTTGTGATTTTTCAGCTTTTAAAGTTTAAAAAAAGGAGAGATTTTACAAGGGAGCGAGGATAGGATTATTTACGATTTACAGTCAATTTTACTGTTCCATCTTCATCCACCCTGACTACCAACAACATCGGACTCCAATACAACAATAAACTAATCCAAATACAGAGAAATAACTGTAGAAACGTTATATTTGACAGAGATATGTGATTTAATTCGTCGTATTTTAATTAATTATATTTATTTATATGTTCAAAATGTGGAAAATGTGTTTTTTATTAAAGAAGACATGAATGATAATTTTCCAACTAATTAATCTCAAATATTATCATTTATTAAATTCACTAGTTTTCGTGGTCCGCTTGACCAATTAATATCTTTCAATTAATTAAGGGTTTTAGTTGAGATAAAAAAGACAGTGTCACGAGCGGGATTCGAACCCACTACATTCGGCTAGATGGCAAAAAGGAGGGAAAAATTCAAAAGGTGGGTTTGAGGTGGGAAGTTAGTGTCCGAGTGGCTAGAAGTCACGATAGCTCAAGTGGTAGAGCAGCGGCGTATCAAGCAAGATAAAAACATCAGTATCACGAGCGGGATTCGAACCCACGACCACTTGAGCTATATTGACCTCGATCCACTTGGACATCAACTTCCCATCTCAACCCCATCTTTTTGAATTTTCCCTCCTTTTTGCCATTTTTCAAGGCCATGTGGTAGAGCAGCGGCGTATTTAGCCGAAGTTCGTGGGTTCGAATCCCGCTCTTGACACAGACTTTTTTATCTGAACTAAAAACCTTAATTAATTGAAAGATATTAATTGGTCAAGCGGACCACGAAAACTAGTGAATTTAATAAATGATAATATTTTAGATTTGTTAGAAAATTCTGTAGTTTATGACTCATGTCATTTTATATACCTTGGAATTTTTTTCGCATAAAATAATTTTGCGCCTTTTCATTTGTTCATTCACTTATTCTTTTATGCTAGTAATTTAGTTTGTATAGTAACTTTTAAATATATACTTCACTCCTGGACAAAAAGGAATACATGTAAATGTATTAAAATATGAACAGGATTGACAAATCTCGGCCTTTTTCATATTTATTGGCAAAGGGAAGAGTATGGCTCAGAGACGGCACAGGAAATTCCTCGGTGGGCAGCCGCTCACTCTCATCCTGTTCGGCACGAAGGGAACTGATTAGTTTCGACCCCGAGGCTACATTTCCACGAGGAAATTTGTTTTCTAGCCATAACAACTTGGTGACGGGTTAAATCCGGCTGATACTGTCACAAAAATAACAATTTCCCAACCAGTAACAATACTACGCGAAGATATTTAACTGTTCAAAAGAGGGATCATTTAAGACAAAAAATTGACTGTATAGGGAAAAGGTGATTTTTCGATAATCCTCTGAATAAATGTTTTAATAGACTAAAAAATTGTGGTCAAGTCAGTACCAAAGAACAAGAAAATTTATTCAATTCAAAAGTATCCCACATTGGCACGTCAACTTGAAGTAAACATTTTTTTTCAAGTTCAGTTTAAGTAATGATGTTTTTCAAATATAAAATTTTAATTTCTAATTTTTTAAATTAGGATGTTGTTTAAATAGAAAATGCATAAAATATTTTTTTCAAGACTAATTTTCTCTGTTTAAAAATAATTTATTACTTTTTTATCATTAAATTTATTTGTCGTTCAATTCAAAAATTAATTCCAAGTGACGATAGCTCAAGTAGAGTAGCGGCGTATCTAGCCGAAGGTCGTGGGTTCGAATCCCGCTCGTGACACTGACTTTTTTTATCACAACTAAAAACTTTAATTAATTCAAAAATTAATTTTTTTACAAATTCCATTATTAAAATTTTTCATGTTTAAGTATATTTTTTATGTTTGGCAACGACCATGGCCATTGTGCATTCTCCTTCCTCCATTCCTCCTAATCTTCTATTCCTTCGCGCGGCTTCATAAATTTAACTAAATTTGACTTAACTTTCACCAGATTTAAAAGGCCATTTAAGCAAATCTGCATTTTTTAGTTATAAATAAATTATTTTGTTAATTGGTGTAAGAGTAAAATAGAAATATAACTAGAGAGTTTTATAAATAATTCAGTCACCTCTGGACCTTTTTGTCACGACCTTTATCTAATAAATCACTAAAATATTAAATTCTGATGAAATTGTAATCACGTCAGATTTTGGTTTTCACTATTCATCAAAATATAATCTATCAGGTTTTGCTACTTTTTATATCAATCATCTATTAACTTGTTAATTTTTGTAAAATGACTAGAACTTTTCAGCCTATTTCTAAAACCACTCTTAGACAAACAATAATTTTCTTGCCTAGAGAAGTAGTGTACTTTGAATTGTTCATTTTTAATCATATATTGTCAATTTAAAATGATTTTGGAGCATATTAATAGTGAATTTTGCGACAATCTTCAAAGTTTGAAAAGTCTGATAATCTAGCCTATTTTGTTGTAAAATTGATGAAACACATTGAAATCATAAATCCTGAAATTATCAGCAAATGACATTTGAAATTATTTGGTTCGTTTTGCCCAGAGAGAGAAGTAAAATAAGTTTTGACTTGGTCGGTAGTAATGAAAGAAAAACAAAAGCAACCAAGTTTTTTGCTGCAATAATTAAATTTCCCTATTAACAATTTTTTTGTAACTAGTTATAATTTTTAAGCTACGAAAGTAAGTATAGATTTTTTCCTTTTAAATTTTCCTCTGTTTTATTCGGGGCCAAGTTTTACCAAATCATGTCAAACTAAATTCAAATAGAAATGGGCATCAAAGAAGTTTCGATTTTTTCTTATCAAAGTTACAATTTTCTTATCTATTACACGTTGAACTTTTTTAAACAATTATGTGTAACCCAAGGTTAATGATTTAGGTTATATTATTCATAAATAACACACGTCTAAATATTAATGAACTACTCGATAAAAAGATAATTTGGGTTTATGCTGATCCCATTTGTACAAAAGATTAATGCAGAGCTATTGGCAATATTTCGGTAAGATTGTTTTTAGAAGATTAGAAAATTTTTAATGAGATGTACTTTTGCTCAGATATGACGGATTTAATTAAATTGTTCAGTATGCACATTGCTAGATTATTTTTTTGTATGATGAAGAGTTTTCTGTACCGTTTATTGGTTTTATACTTTCATTAAAAAAAATACGGCGACATTTCCGGGTGTACATAAATTAGGTATTAAGACTAAAAAACAACTGTTTGGGACGTTGTTAGGAAATTAAAGTTCAGCTATGAATAGAACAAAAAAGCCTTACTAAGATTGTTTTTGAAATTGTTTATGTTGTTGATGTGGTTAGTGTGGTTGGAAAAAAAATTGGTTAAACATTTTCTTAAAAGAATTAATTTAAAGAAAATTTTTGTAATTGCTTTCGGTACGGAAATAGGTAAACCTTTATTTATTTACGGTTTAATTAAATAATTGGCAAAACTACAAAGACTGGCTCTATGGGCTTATGCTGGGCAACTGTAGTATAACAAAAAACGCCTTAATATATATATATTTTTTTAAATTGCTTATGTTGTTAGGTAGTGGTGTTGGAAAAACATTGGTTAAACATTCTCTTAAAAGAATTAATTTAAAGAAAATTTTTGTAATTGCTTTCGGTACGGAAATAGGTAAACCTTTATTTATTTAGGGTTTAATTAAATAATTGACAAAACTACAAAGACTGGCTCTATGGGCTTGTGCTGGGCAACTGTAGTATAACAAAAAACGCCTTAATATAATTTTTTTTTAAATTGCTTATGTGTTAGTGTAGTGTTGGAAAAACATTGGTTAAACATTCTCTTCAAAGAATTACTTCAAAGAGAATTCATGTAATTGATTTCGGTACGAAAATAGGTACAATTTTATTTATTTCGGCTTTAAGTATTAATGAAATAAATGACAAAACTGCAAACATTAATTTAACCACTCATTCTAATCTTCAAAGAAAAGAAAATGTTTGAAAAAAATGTCATCTCAAAATAATCACGTTGTTTTTATGAAAATCTTCTATTATGTATTTAAAAATTCTATTATGTTCATGTCTTTACTGTTTTATTTTATCAAACGAACAAATTGTCAGAAAAAAAGACTAATCCTTTGGCGGTTTCCCCATAAAACAAGCACGTCCAACGACGGCCTTTACAATAAAAATGTTTTTTTTTTATTCTGTGTAAAACATGAAAGCAGAACAGGTTAATTACAATGCATTTTGTTTTAACTACTACCGATATCTGCGCTTTGTAAAAAATTGCTTTCAATTTTTTTTTTTTTTTTTTTTAAACGAGGGTTCGCAACAGCAGAGGTCATATAAACCATCAGGGTGCCGGTGTTTTTGAAAAAAAGCCCATTTGTATGTCGGGTTCCAATGCAGGACCGCTGGATTCGAACCCGGGACCTTTACCTTACAGGGATGAGTCAAGACTAAACCTTGCGGCCACGGACGCCCCTACTCACAGATTTGTTGTTTACAACGATACGGATTTCAAGCATTTAACGCTCGTCAGGTTGGAGGACCCATTAAATATGAATCATCAAGTTTTCGTTGCTTGTATTTTAGAGAAATATCAGAAAAATTAAGTAAAATTCTTAAACCAGAAGGTTTTTGAGTAGATTTTAGAGGTATGTGTTCACATGAAAAAATCCTATTACAGCCTGAAAACAAAGTTGACAACTTGTCAAAAATTGGGGTTTAGCAACTTAATTGTAATGACTGCGATATGAAATATACAGGACAAAGCGAAAAATTAGAACAAGAGTTACACTTGTCTAAATCGAAAAAATGTTCTGAATTTAAGGACTAACTAAATGAAACATAACATCTCAATTTAAATATAAATACAACAGTGTTAACCAATTTCTATAAATGGAACCTAGGTTGGTTTGAGAAATTTGAAAAAAAATTAAACATGGAGATGCATAAATAATATAATTGATTTTGATTTACCTCCTATTTTAAACAGGTACCTAAATCATATTTGACGTAAAAATTAATCTTTAATTTAAAATTATTTTCTTGGAGTGTTTATTAGGATAATATTTAGTGTTGTATCTCGCGTTTTTTATCCGTTTAAAATTGACTCGACTTAAAAACCAGCTTTTCATTCGAAGTTCATGTCAAGAGACGTTTTTGTAACTCTTTCAACGTGATGATGAGCGTTTAATGATTGAAATCCGGATCGTTGTAAACAATAAATCAGCGAGTAGAAACATCATTTTATAAAAAGTACTACACACTCAACCTACCTTTATCATTTCTAAAAAATGCTTTTATGTTTAAACAAAAACACGTCTGCTGTCTAGTTTTTTGTTAAACGCTACAAATAAAATTTTAAAAAACCCGTTTTAGTTGGGTCAATTCATACATGAAAGTTTTTTATAAATGGACAATGAATTACCTTGTATTTAGAAAAAAGATAACCTTTTAAAAGTTAAATGTAGGGGTTTGCTTTGTAAGATAATTTTTGTTTCAGCCTTACGATATTTTACGAAAAAAACGAATGAATTAAAAATGTGATTTTGCTATGGGGTATAATATTAGTAGGTCGTAAAAAATGAAAAGATTTAGAATAAAGAGTAACGTTTATCGAGTATCGATATCAAAGTACTTAGTAGGATCTCCAGCTTTGTTTGTACTTCTGATTGCATTAAAGTGGTTCAATCACTGCTTTTCTCTCTTCTATTTTGACTTTTTTTATATAAGAAACAAACATCAAGGAAAGAACTTTATATGAGTTTAGAACTTACAGTGATTGTCTGTAAGAATAATTTAAATAAAACGTCAAGGGTTTGTCGATTATTAAATCTGACGACAAATTCAAATTATTTATAAAATTAATAGAATCGATGAAAGAGAAATATATGTATGTATTTGTTGTTTTATTATTTTATTTTTTTAATTTTTACTAGTGTTTTTGGTGATTTTGAAAAATCTGTAACAATATTTTTATTGTTTATTTATTATTATCTTTAATGATTATTTGTATATCGTGAGATGAGGTCTGGTGTGAAATAGGTTATCGTGCCAACGTTTCGATCTTTATTGAGATCATCTTCAGGGGTCAAAGTGTTTGTCCTCAACTGGGCACTTGAGCACACTCAACACGATATACAAGAATGGCACGATTACGCAGAAAACAAACACTTTGAGCCCTGAAGATGATCTCAATAAAGTTCGAAACGTTGGCACGATAAAGAAAATGTTTTTCTACAATCACACCAGAACGCATCTCACGATCTCACGAATAATCAACGACTAACGGTCACTAATCACCACACACGTTTCGATCTTTATCGAGGTCATCTTCAGTGCTCAAAGTGTATATTTTCTGTGTAGATGTGTCATTATTGAGTGTCGTGTTTAGAGTGCCAGATGTTTTATGTTTATATACTTTGGATTTGAAAGCGGTGGGGAAGGAAGTAGGGATAAAAAAATTATATGAGGAGTCGGCTTCTTTGAGGCGAAAAAAAATTATCATTAAATGTTTTGCAGGAACATTTTATGTTTCTTAACGAGTTAAAACTATATGAGAAAAGGGAGGAAAAAAAAGAGAAAAAGCCTATGACAGAAATATTGGAATAGAAGAAGTTTAGCTTGACAAATCTGAGGATGAAGAAAACTTTCGAAACATGATAAAATCCTAAAAAAATACATATTTATTTATTACCATTTGTATAAATTGTATATATTATGTAAGGAGATGTAATATTTATCATTTGCGTATAACCTCTCCCAGTGTTTTCGTATTGTTAGTTATGAACTATTCATACGGAGGTCCTGGGGCCGATTCCGCTTCAATCGACTTACCGAGGATGGGTAATGTTGGACAAGCATCGGGGTAATGTGTTATGTAAGCACAGTTTTTCACGGTATGTGGAAAATTTGTTGGGAATTAAGGTTTTAACGAACGTTATTTGGAGTTGTAAACGGTAGTGGTGGATACGTAGTACGGCGAATTGACTCAAAGTCGATGTGGTTTAACGGTACCCCACAGTTCTTATCCGAACATCCATATCTTGTAAAATTTTAGATTATTTTTTGTTCATAAGTTGTTCTTGATAACAATTTGTAAAGTCCGAAGCGTTTGCTTAATTCTTGTCGATTAGTTGGTATATGTCCGTTCCAGGCTAGACGAAATTCGAGATAGCACCCAACGTAGGTACACAATTTTTGAAATAGGAGTATAATTGAGGAATATTCACGGTTTTGATTTGCTTTAAATAATATAAAAATGAAAGTACTGAAAGTTTGTTTTTGTTCCAAAGTAAACTTTGTCTCGATATCAACGTTCACTCAAAGCATGCTTTCAAAAAAAAAAAAAAAAAAAGAAAAAAAGAAAGAGAAATCTGATAAATAGATAAAACACTTGACAGCTATGTTAATAAACGTTTCCTAGTAATTTTTTTTTTTTAAAAGCGCATTAATAAATTGTTGGCTTACTTTCCATTTTACTTGTTTAGTTTGAATATCTCAAAATGCACAACATGAACCATCGAACAAACAATTAAAAATCCGTTTGACAGCATAAATAACATAATACATAGAAAATATTGGTCGCAGTTTACTTATTTGCCATCTTTCATCAACTTTCGTGTTTCAAATGTAGAAAGTCGAAATAGAAAACGAATATTTTTTGGTTAACCAACCGAGACAAAAACTTTGGTTTATGAAAAAAGCTATTGATCATCTGTTTAGAGTAAACTTAAAACTTCGAAACAATTTTGATCAACAAACAGTGTAGAAAGTAAACTTAAACGACGATGAAAATAATATCTATGATCAAAACTTGAGATATTACTTAAGGAGATTATTACATATATAATAATAATAATTATTATATTATTATTAAATATATATAATCACATATATATTTATGATTTATATGTTATTTTTTGGTGAATGTGACAATGTGGATAAATAGTTAATATGTAGCACTTATACAATAAGGCAGGATTTTAGATACACAATTGTTATGATGATTTTAAGTTAAGTTTCCTATTTACGTTGTTAATAACAAGTATAGTTTGAAGATGGAGTTTTGTTATTATTTGATAAAACTGTTTCATTAATTATTAAGTACCTGTAAGTTGTCAATCTTTTGTGATATACCTACGTACATGAAAATTCATGTAAGAATGTTTTCTGTAGACACTGAAGAAGAAGTAATATATCGTCGAGATCTCCGAGTGGGTGCAAAAATGAGTTTTTTCTGACCCCAACCC
The DNA here is from genome assembly GCF_000648675.2 of Cimex lectularius. Lineage (NCBI taxonomy): Eukaryota > Metazoa > Arthropoda > Insecta > Hemiptera > Cimicidae > Cimex > Cimex lectularius. The sequence continues at coordinate 1,081,322 of NW_019392703.1, forward strand.
TAATTCTAAGTAATTATTAAAAAGTTCCTACTGTGATTTTTTAAAATTAATTTCGCATGTATGATTAACAAATTGTTACGTGCAACACCGATTTAGTAAAAAAGCACAAATCTTTTATACATCACATTTCAGAAAAGAAAGAATTTTTTTTTACAGTTTTTGTGCTTTGTTTATTACCCGATGGTGGGAAAATAATGGCAAAACGATTAGCCAAAATTTTAGAACGAGGCTTATGAGAAAAGGTTTCGTTAGAATTTTTTTTATTGAATTATAGTTTATTTTGTTTACGTGCTTGGCAAATGTAGTATAACAAAAACGGCTTAATAAGAATTTTTAAAAATTTCTTATACTGTCAGTGTAGTTAGTGCTTCGGAAAAAAATGGTTAAACATTCTCTTAAACGAATTATTTTAAAGAAAATTTTTGTAATTCAGTTCGGAAATAGGTAAAATTTTATTTATTTAGGTTTTAATTATTAATAAATTTTAGAACGAGCCCTACAAGAAAAACTGATTTTTTATTTCATTATAGTTTATTTTGTTTACGATATGTATGGCTTGTTCTTGGCAACTGTACTATAAGAAAAAAAGACTTAATAAGATTCTTTTTTTAAAATTTTTTATATTGTCAGTGAAGTTAGGTGCTTTGGAAAAAAAATGGTTAAACATTCTCTTAAACGAATTAATCTAAAGAAAAATTTTTGTTATTGCTTTCGGTACGGAAATAGGTAAAATTTTATTTATTTAGGTTTTAATTATTAATAAATTTTAGAACGAGCCTTACAAGAAAAACTGATTTTTTATTTCATAATAGTTTATTTTGTTTACGATATGTATGGCTTGTGCTTGGCAACTGTACTATAAGAAAAAAAGACTTAATAAGATTCTTTTTTTAAAATTTTTTATATTGTCAGTGAAGTTAGGTGCTTTGGAAAAAAAAATGGTTAAACATTCTCTTAAACGAATTAATCTAAAGAAAAATTTTTGTTATTGCTTTCGGTATGGAAATAGGTAAAATTTTATTTAATTAGGTTTTAATTACTAATAGATTTTAAAACGAGCCCTTTGAGAAAAATTGATTTTTTTTGCATTATTGTTCATTTTGTTTGCGGTATGTATTTAGCTGGAGGTTGTTTAGACGTTATGAACTTAATAATTTTTTTATTAACTTTTGGTTTGCTATCAATTTGGGCAGAAGTTTAGTTCTTTTGTTTTTAAAATTTGGTGGGTTAAAAAAAAGAAATTAAGGTTGTTTGAAGAAGTGTGGTACTCACCTATCTGGGGTACGTCAAAAACGCGTTTGTCTCTTGTAGTCTGAACGATCATCTGCGAGGCTACGGAGAAGGGCTGCTGTGTCTCCTGAGGCGGTTGGTGGGCTCCGCCTTGGACAGAAGTCGGGGGCGGTGGAAGCCATCCTTCTTCCTGGGCGGTGAGGCGGTGGGAAAAAGCAGCGGCGGAGAAGCAGGCCGCCAAGAGCAAGGCCGCCTCGAAACCCCCGGGCATCCTCTGACCTCGGGAACAGAGATGAGAGAGAGACAAGGGAGAGGGTGCGGAGGGACAGATTTCCGTTCGGTGGCCCGACTCGCTCTGGGGGCCCGCCGCCTTCCTCCGAACCGCCCCCCGACAGCCCCCAGCCGCCCTCCGACGATCCGAAGGCGCATGTCCGGGCAAACGGCTCGCATTACCTTCACCAAACGGACAAACACCAAATTTATTTTAATTACCACACAAAAAATTCATTCAAAATTATAACACAATTACACAATAAAAGCATTTCAATTTTTAAAAATCATAGTAGGATCCTAAACAAGCCCTAAATGATTGAATGATTCCGATGCATTCATAAGCTTAAGCTTCCTTTACAGTTCTTTTTTACACTATAAAGAAGTGAGTGAATATTTTTCCTGGACAACAATAAATATTGCCTTTATACATTAGTTTGGAGAGATTTTTTAGGTCTAATAAGACTTTTTCGATAGGTGGAAAGTGGAGTAGAAAGGTCGAGATATGGAGTTAGATAGATAGATGCGGGTATGTAACAAATAAAGAGAAAGAAAGAGTGAAAATAGTATTATTTCTTGCTGTATTACATTTGTCATAAAATGAAATTTTTGTTTTTGATGTTGTTAGCATTCTATATAAAATTAATAAAAAATAATTTTAAAGAGTGAGAGAGCACGAAATGAGATAAAGGCAGTCGATGAGTTTAAGAGTATGGTGGTGACTTTGCGCGTGCAAAACCGAAAGTGTATAAGTAAGAATTACAATTAATTAAGGTTTTTAGTTGAGATGAAAAAAAGTTAATGGCACGAGCGGGATTCGAACCCACGATCTTCGGCTAGATACGCCGCTGCTCTACCACTTGAGCTATCGTAACCTCGATCCACTCGGACATCAACTTCCTATCTCAACCCCACCTTATGAGTTTTCCCTCCTTTTTGCCATTTTTCGAATCCCGCTCGTGCCATTAACTTTTTTTCATCTCAATTAAAAACCTTAATTAATTGTAATGTATTAATTTGTCAAGCGGACCACGAAATTAGTGAATTTAATAATTAAGAATCTCAAGGCCGAAAGATGAAAAAAATATAAAAAAATATTTAAAAAAAATGAGAGGGTGCGAGCAAGATAGATGCAAAGATAGGTAAATATGTAAACATAGATAGAGTGGTAGAGAGATATAAAGGGAGTAAAAGTTAAAAAAAAAATATAAACGGGAGGTTGAGCGAGAAAGTGTGTGAGAGAGGGAAAGAAAGAGTGAGAGTAAAGTGTTATTGCTTGTTTTATTAGACTTGTCATAAAATGGGCATGAAAGTTTTTGATGTTGTTACCATTCTGTTTAAAATAAATAAAAAATAATTTTACAGAGTAGGAGAAAAAGTGAGAGTGAATGTGAGAGAGGCATGCAATGTTTTTAAAATTACCTAATGTTCTTCTACTAAACATTATCAATTCCAGTTTAGTCGCATTAATTGATAAACTTTTATCACAACACCACTCAAATAGCAATCCCATGGCATCTTCCATCAGTAGTGAAATTCAGGGGATCCCTACCCGTGAGAATAATGGTACCATCATCTGAAAATAATTGACTGTAGAAACCTGAATTATTCAGAAGTTCTATTAAACTGTTTGCTGTAATTAACCATAAAAGAGGTGACAAGCAACCTCCCTGTGGACAGCCTCCTTTGACATTAATTCTGAGAGTGCTACCACCTAAGCACATATTGACCATCATTCCCTCCAAGTAGGTCTTCACCCATGATGGTGGTCAACATTGCAGTTATCTAGTGCTGATACAATGCATGAAGTATCAGCATTATCAAACGCCCCTTGGATAACGAAGAAGCAGCCTAGTGTATATTCATTATTAAGTAATGATTTCTCAATCCTGCCTATCAGTGAATGTAAAGCAGTTTCCACTGATTTTCCTGGTAAATAGGCATGCTGATTGGGATGTTTCATAGTATTAATTCCACAATCATGTTTAATATATTTATCTAAAATTTTCTCTATTATTTTTATGAAAATAGAATCTCGTATTGTGTAACTTTATGAATATAAAATCGGGCGTTTAAAACAAACTGGATTATTTTCACGTTCTGGAAAAAATAATTAATTATGAATACATCAATTCAGTGTTTTATTTGATCTTGAAAAAAAATGGGAAAAAATGAGATTGAAATATGAATGTTTTATCAGGACGTGTAAATAATACAATCTCAACGACTGTTCAACTATTTAAGCCGATTCTTGATTCACTTTTGAATGAATTCTTGTTTTCAAACAGAAAAGAGATCTTTAAAGCAAGAATGAATAAACAATTTGCTTTTAGTACATTTATAACGTTTTAAATATCCCTTTTGTCGGCTTCGTTAACCATTCCGTCTTGGTGTAGACGTCGCAAAGGGTGAGATATTGCATTCCAAAGCCTTTCCCCGTTTTTCCTTTATATCTTCCCGATTTCCGAGCCAAGGGTCGTTGCACGTTGTTGGTCTCTTGTTTATCTTTTTATAACCAGTTTTTCTGGAATCAGTGAAATTATTCGGAGAATAGGGGCGAGTCACTTTTTAAGCAAATCTCCGATCTTTTTGATGATGGGTAATTTAATAAATATTTGCCCGACATTATCGTCAAAATAATTGTGACTATCAATAGCTCTATTCAGAGATAACGACTCTTGCAGCGATTCAATTGTACGATTTAATTATTAAGGTTTTTAGTTGAGATAAAAAATCAGTGTCACGAGCGGGATTCGAACCCACGACCTTCGGCTAGACCTTCGGGCACTATCTTCTCATCTCAACCCCACTTTTTGAATTTTCCCTCCTTTTTGCTTTTTTTTTTCAAATGTCGTGAAATCTATTTGATTCTCGGCGGCAAATTGAATGGTTGAGATGGGAAGTAGAGTCCGAGTGGATCGAAGTCACGATAGCTCAAGTGGTAAAGTAGCGGCGTATCTAGCCGAAGATCGTGGGTTCGAATTCCGCTCGTGACAATGACTTTTTTTCATCTCAACTAAAAACCTTAAATAATTGTCATGTATTAATTGGTCAAGCGTACCACGAAAATTGGTGAATTTATTTACGTTTTAATTTGACTATAAGCCTCACAATCTAATCCAAGCTGTTTTAGGATATAAGATCGAATATTTTCAAAGATACTGTCGATAAAACGAATCCCTGGGAGTGTTCTGTCTCTGCGTTTAGTCCGTTGAAGTTTCTACATCTCATAACAATGCAAGGTCCGATATTTCATCATCGAGTTCTTCACGACGAACTTTGCTGACAACTTGTTTGGGAGTATTTAAAGATGCAAAAGGTAACTCACTAATAAGGATCAACATTGATATAGAGCTAACCCAGAAGTAATTCAAGAAGAGAGGAAAAAAGTGTAAAAAATTGAATCGGATCTGGAGAATCAAAAATGTTGAGAAAAAGGGTAGTTAATTTTGACTAGTTAACCTCCGATTTCTTTTCAATCTTTTCCCAGTCCCAATCTCCACAAAGCTGCCAACTTTATTCTTAAGCGAAGTGGCGGGGAGTAGCAAAAGAACATTCCTATATGAGAAAATCCCAAATAGACAACAAAGAAAAAAGTAAAGATGGAGGAAAGTGTACGAGAGAGGTTAAGAAAGTGATAATAAAGAGAAAGAGAAAGCGATAAAGAGAGGAGAAAGAGAGAGGAAGAGAAGGACAGAAGTGAAAAGAGAGAGAAAGAGAGAGAGAGGGAGAGAGAGAGAGAGAGAAGTAGAGAGAGTTAACGTTAAGTTACTACCTTTTTCACTTAACGTTAGTTATACATTTTCAATTATACATTTTTTATTATTTATACTCCTTTGGTTTTTTACACTGTATCTTACAATTATAATTGGTAATGAAGAAAAAGATGTTTTTGCTTGGATTTTACTATGAATTTGACATAATTGTTATATATATTTTTAATTTTTAATGTAAGTGTATAAATTTGTGGAAAATGCGGATCAAAAAGGAAAAAGCAAATCGTAAAATAAAACAAACAAACAAATGGTACGTTGATAAGTGTTATTTATGTAGGTCAAATTTAGCTATAAAAATTCAAATCTATGACATTTTAGTAAAATGCAAAAACTTATTATTATAATCATTAACAATACTTTTATGAATAACTAATAAAAAAACAGAATACAAAACATTAAACAAAGACAAAAAAATAAATTTATACACAATTAGATAAATTGTCAAGTGTAGAACAGCGGCGTGTTGAGCCGAAAGTCGTGGGTTCGAATCCCGCTCGTGATACTGACTTTTTTATGCCAATCATGACCTTACATTAAAAGAATAATTAATTGAAATAAATGGTAATGTTGACAAATTCAGAACTAAATAGCAAAAAACTTTAATCATTGATAATACCTTTTTAAAATATATCCTTGTTTACAAAGGTTTGTTTTAATTATAAATGTTTATTCATTAAATAATTTTTGTACATTACTTTAAATTTACACAATTTTGGTACATTTTTATTTCAGAAGGCAGCTTATTATACAAAAAAAAATACGCCTTTAGTATTTGTTAGTTCCATTTCAAATTTTTACCTTTTGCTGAAGAACAGTTGTACAGGGTACCTCAAGCCTAGTTCAACTTCAAAATTTCAAATACAACCATTTACACTCGGACACATCTCTTTAAAGAATTTTTTATGCTAAAACCAGTGGTGCAATCTGATTTTAAATTGGTCAAAAAATGCAAAATGTTTGAAAATTCTAATTGTTTAGAATGCCGCTACAAGTGAACTTGGATCCATCAGTTCATAGGATGTTTGGAAGAACTTTTTCTTCAGCCTCCCAAATCCACGATGATCCAGTGATACGGTTTAAAATTGGAAGTCCAGAGTACATGTCGAATTTTATTTTTTGAAAAACCTAAAACGCTTTCCAACATTTCGGGGAGAGGAATTCGGATTTTCGCGAATATAAGGTAAAATATTAAGCACGTATAGCATTTCTAAGTCAAAGTAAACTTTTTTCAGCCAAACTAACCATTACTTCATCTCCATTTAAACCATCAAAATTGTGAGGATTGGGTGTTAAAAACATGGTAATACCAAGTAACTGAAAGAAAANGTTCGAATCCCGCTCGTGCCATTGACTTTTTTATCTCAATTAAAAACCTTAATTAATTGTAATATATCAATTGGTCAAGCGGACCACGAAATTAGTGAATTTAATGATTTTAAATGAAGTACACATCACTAAAGCTCTCCGTGGCCATTTCATTTGTTGCCGACAATCTAATTGATTACACGACATTTGAAAAATGGCAAAAAGGAGGGAAAATTCAAAAGGTGAGGTTGAGATGGAAAGTTAGTGTCCGAGTGGATCGAAGTCACGATAGCTCAAGTGGTAGAGCAGCGGCGTATCTATCCCAAGATCGTGGGTTCGAATCCCGCTCGTCCCATTGACTTTTTTTATCTCAACTAAAAACCTTAATTATTTGTAATATATCAATTGGTCAAGCGGGCCACGAAATTAGTGAATTTAGTTATTCCTAATGCTAATATTATTATTACTACTTATTCCAAGCTTTCAACCTTTATTGAGGTATTCATCAAGGCTTTACAAGTAATTACAACGTTTATAATATACATATATGACTTAAAATAAAAGCGGTCAGTTGTAATCAATTATTTATTTAAAAATAGCTTTGTTCAGATAATGACTATATTTGACACATTATTAATAGAAAAAATGTTTAAATATAATTGATTGTGCGTTATTATATTCTATTATTAACATTATTTGTTTTTCATCTATTTGTTTTGTATAAGTTGAGAACTTTACACTTTGAAGGGGGTTAAATAATATATTAAATGCAAATAAATCTGCTTGATAACCATACATTTTACAAAGTCAACAGAAAATAAAATTATATAAACCACATGTGGCTCTACAAATGTAATTACATTCTAGTATAACCGACAAATTTTCTCTCTACTAGACCGGCGGATCCGTACCAAATATTTTTTTACAGACCAGTTAGGGTACGCTTTAGAAATAATAAAGGTATACCTTCTTATTACAGTATTGCCTGTACGATATAAGATCTTTAAAATAAACAAATAATGGCCTTTTTGTAATATTAGAAATTCGAAAACAGTTTAAATTTAGTTAATTTGCAAGATTGTTGAATAAGAACACATAGCTCTTTTTTTTTAGTAATTTCATTACAAATCTAATCTGTTGTGTGGGACAATGATAGAGTTGTTCACGAGGGCAGAAAACGAACAGCGATTATCTCATCTCGCCAATGTCGGCATGACGGATGATGAACGGCACCGATGCATCTTTGTTAATTCGTGAGATGTGGGTTGGAGGGCGATTAATCGTCCGTTCCAAAGGGCGTTTCATTTTCACTGTTTGCCACATTTCAGATTTATGAGGAAAACAGAATCTCGAGGAGAAAAAAAAATCAGCAGCTATCACTGCGCAGTTCGGACAATTGACGATGACAAATCTCCAAAGGTGCCCGGTGATGTTGACATGAGCCGAGGGAAAATTTAAAAAAATTTCCCTTAATTTAAAATCACCCACTGGCTTAGAACAACCGTGCGATATTTTAATATTTTAATCTACAATAAACGAGGAAGAGTAATTTCTGTAACAAATTCTATTCTCGCTAATTCTTGTTTTCAAATAATTTACTTACTCGCGTAAATGCTGTTCAACAGAAACATTTCCTGGTAAAATTGATTATATTTGACAAAAGATTCTAAATACAAACACCTGCCACTTACATATCATCAATAATTTCATTAAAAACTACTGTAAACATTAAATATTTTTGATAAATGGATTTATTTTATTATTTTTTAAGAGTAGTAAGTTTTAAATAGGCTAAACACGCAAAACCTTCGAGTGTTGCGTAAGTGTTGGTCATTAGCGCCGTAAATTAGCTGTATTTTCTTGTTTTCTTTTAAACTAATCTGTCCTAAGTAAAGGTACCTAAATTGTATTCAATTTTTGAAAATTCCATTTTTTCGGTTATATTTTTGTTAACACATTAGGTTAGGATAAGTTGTTCAATTTTAGCAAACTATTTAGTAATTTTTCTCGTAACATGAACATTTCAGAGACATGAGTAAATTCATGTGCTTTATTATAAAATAAAAAGCTATAATCAATTTTTAAACTACAACTTGTTATAACGGCTAAAATGGACTGTATTTGTAACTTAAAAATATTATAAATAAATAATCAAACGAAAATAAAATAAAAATGAGTCTCATATCTTGGGGGGTGCAGGGGGGGAAGAAGATGTAGAAAAAGACGTTGTGAAAGTATACTGGAAAAAAAACGTCGATAATCCGTGCAATTCACACCAAATGTTAAAAACATGTAAATGCCAACTAACTGAAAAAAAATGTATATTGAACATTATTATGAAATAAAAATTCTTCAGTATATACAGTTCGATGGCAAAAATAAATGTTACAATTATATTAATAATATTTTCGATTTGGTTGAAAAATAATTTATTATAGCCAATAATATTACCGGCGAGAGAGCAAAAAAAGAACTGCGCAGGTGAGGAAGGAGCCACGACTTTCCTGGTAAGAGTAAGCTTGTTTCCAGACGATTTTCATGGAATTGCGTGGAGTTGTAAGTAACAGAGTTCGTCGGACGACATTTCTAATCCGAATATCTGTACTGATGCTCTCTCCTCCCTTTTTGTTGAAATTAAATGCAAATGATGGGGATGGACCAACGAATGTGGCAAGTATGCAAACATTTCCAAAGAACAAAAAACTATTTTTAAGATTAGTCGAAGAGTTACTCGAATAGAGGGCTATTTCGCCAATTTGAACCTTAATACTGCTAAAAGTATTAAATACAAATTCAATTACTGTAACGTGATAACAGAAAAAAGGGGAAGGCCAGTACGTAATTTTTTTTAATTTTTTTTACGAGGGTTCTCAACAGCAGAGGTCATATAAACCCTCAGGGTGCCGGTGTTTTTGAAAAAAATCCCATTTGTAAATATGTCGGGTTCGAATGCAGGGATTCGAACCCGGGACCTTTACCTTACAGTGATGAGCGCCGTGTCAACGACTAAACCTTGCGGCCACCGGGATTCCAGTACGTAATTGCTTAACGGAAGATTAAGTGGGTGGTTGAAGGAAATTGTGCGTACACTCCAAAACATATTCAACAAAAACTGGCATTACAAGACGTCATATTATAGGTTACGATACATAGCGATGTTATATACTATACATAGATCCAGGTTAGGATTACTTTGAAAAAAGCGTCAATGGAGGTGGACCGAATGACCTCTCTGGACACCTATCGACAAAAGAAAACGATTCGCTGTGGAATTGGACCAATGGGCTCCTGACAACCGCTGAAAGCAGAACATACCTTCCTAAAACCAAGGCGACTGCAAGGGGTATGTTGGGTAGTACTGCCAACACACGGGAGCTCGGTGAGGTCATATAGGCTTCAATGATAACTGTATTTTATCATTGGAGCTGATGCTGAAGAAGCCATCTGCTGGTTGTTTTCCACTTCATTGATCTAAAAATAATGTATATAATAATTTAAAAATAATAATTTGAAAAAATCCAATCCATAATGTCCTTTATCCATCAAATACTAATGTAAACAATGGTACAGTATTTTTCATAACATTCAATACAAAATTTTCTTTCAGTTACTTGGTATTACCATGTTTTTAACACCCAATCCTCACAATTTTGATGGTTTAAATGGAGATGAAGTAATGGTTAGTTTGGCTGAAAAAAGGTTCACTTTGACTTAGAAATGCTATACTTGCTTAATATTTTACATTATATTCGCGAAAATCCGAATTCCTCTCTCCGAAATGTTGGAAATCGTTTTAGGTTTTTCAAAAAATAAAATTCGAGATGTACTCTGGACTTACAATTTTAAGCCGTATCACTGGATCATCATGGATTTGGGAAGCTGAAGAAAAGCTTCTTCCAAACATCCTATGAACTGATGGATCCAACTTCACTTATATCAGCATACTAAACAATTAGAATTTTCAAACATTTTGAATTTTTTGACCAATTTAAAATCAGATTGCATCACTGGTTTTAGCATAAAAAAATTCTTTAAAGAGATATGTCCGGGTGTAAATGGTTGTATTTGAAATTTTGAAGTTGAGCTGGGCTTGAGGTACCCTGTACAATTGTTCTCCAACAAAAGGTAAAAATTTGAAACGGGTCTAACAAATACTAAAGGCGTATTTTTTTTTAATATTAATTAGTTAAGAGAAATGCAGCCAGGCCATTTAACAAGGACACCCTGTATAATAAGCTGCCTTCTGAAATAAAAATGCACCAAAATTGTGTAAATTTAAAGTAATCTACAAAAATTATTTAACGAATAAACATTTATAATTAAAACAAACCTTTGTAAACAAGAATATATTTTAAAAAGGTATTATCTATGATTAAAGTTTTTTTGCTATTTAGTTATCAATTTGTCAACATTACCATTTATTTCAATTAATTATTCTTTTTATGTAAGGTGATTGGCATAAAAAAGTCAGTATCACGAGCGCGATTCGAACCCACGACCTTCGGCGAAATACGCCGCTGTTCACCCAATTGAGCTATCTTGACTTCAACCAAGACCTTACATAAAAAGAATAATTAATTGGAAGAAGTAACTTGGTCAATTGGCCACTAAAACGAAAATGAATTACCATATATATATATTGCATTATAATTTATCTACTTGTTGTATAAACTTGTTTTTTTGTCTTTGTTTAATATTTTTTTCTGTTTTATTGTTACTTATTCAGAAAAGTATTGTTAATGATTATAATAATAAGTTATTGAATTTTACTAAAATGTCATAGATTTTAATTTTTATAGTTAAAGATTGACCTACATAAATAACACTTATCAACGTACCATTTGTTTGTTTTATTTTACGATTTGTTTTTTGATTTTTGATCCGCAATTTCTACAAATTCATAAACTTACATTAAAAATTAAAAATATATATACAAATTATGTNCTCTCTCTCTCTCTCTCTCTCTCTCTCTCTCTCTCTCTCTCTCTCTCTCTCTCTGTGTGTGTGTGTGTAACCCAATGAAAGGTAACCAATTGCGGTTATAGACAGAATGACACAACTAGACAGAAAGAACTATATAGCCAACAGTAAAGTGCGCTAAGAATATTGACATCACTTTTTAAATTTCTTAAATTTAGTGATTTAACATCAGATTTATTGTGTAACATTTCTTTTAATGATTATTTGGAGATCATGAGATGCGGTCTGGTGTGACGCAGGTTATAAAAAAATATTTTCTTTATCATGCCAACGTTTCGAATTTTATTGGGATCATCTTCCGGGCCTGGGATTTACAAACATTGGTTAAATTATACAAATACGTGTAGGATGTGAAAAACATAAACATTACATCACACCATCCTCGTCATACAATAATAAACACGGCCAAAGGGTAACTTCACAGAATGATTACCTTAAGCCATGAACCTTTTCATCACAAGAACATAAAGATTTACAAACATATCCTACATACAATCACCACCCTAAACACATAATCAACAGAATAATCAACAACTACAACTAAACAATGACACCATACACTATTACTAATAATACTACATCAAATCTATCAAATACAGACAAACCAACATACAAATCCATGACATTCATTCACAGCCTATCACATAAATTAAACACATTTCTCTCTTCCGATAACTTTAAAATAGCCTTTAAAAACTATAACACAATTCACACACGTTTTCCGAAATTATAGATCCCACACCAGTAAGAAATAAATCTGACGTAATTTACAAAATCAATTGTTTAAACTGTTCGGCAACTTACATCGCTATTACATCCCAATATATGGATTAGAGAGTAAAGCAGCATATCTATGACTGCTAGAAACCCAAACAAAACCCTACAGCACTGGCTACCCACCATTTTGAACACCAACATAATTTCGACTTCAAAAATCCAAAAATATTAAACACAAAACAAACATAGACGTAACTTTTTAGAAACCGTTTACATCAAGAGAGATAAACACAGTATCAATTACAGAACAGACACATGTACACTCATTCGCAGCTAGGCTAATATCATTTATCAAATTCAACAACGATACCATACATATATCATCATCACGTCGCACAAAACATATAATATAATATATCAAACAATCATCACATTCCACACATCAAACATTTCTAAACAGTCTATTTCTTTAACAATTTGGCTTTCCTTTCCGAAATTATCCCCGTCTATTAATCCTGAAAGGATAATCAGGCCAAACCATTACCCATTTTTCCCCATTGTCGACTTCTTTGAGGTGAAACTCCTCACATAAAAATGTCTTTCTAACCCTACTTCCTTCCCCTCCCATTCAAAATCCAACATATATAAACATAAAACAGCAATATCTCACTGGCACTCGCAACATCTACACAGAAAACAAACACTTTTTATATCAAACAATCATCACATTCCACACATCAAATATTTCTACGTAGTCTAGTTCTTCAACAATTTAGCTTTCCTTTTCCTATTTATCCCCGACTATATAACCATTCCCTATTTTTTCCCATTGTCGGCTCCTTTAACCTCAAAGAAGCTGACTCCTCATATAAAAATGTTTTCTGTCGTTTCTTCCCAACCCCTTCAAAATTCAACGTATATAAACATAAAACATCAATATTTCACTGGCACTCTCAAAACGGCACACAATAATAACACAGAAAACAAACACTGTGAGTGAGGACAAAATACTTTGATTGAGTTTAAAATTTCTAGCATTGTATAAATTAATTTTTTCACATCGTATATGTATTTGTATAATTTAAACAACGTTTATAAATCCCAGGACAGCGAGGACAGATCGTGTTGCTTGAAGCATTTGGTGGCGGTTTTACTTGGGGTTCAGCGCTGATCCGTTTTTAAATTATAAAGGAAAATAAAAATGTCTAATTTTGCGATGATTTTTCTGAAGATGATCTCAATAAAGATCGAAACGTTGGCATAAAGAAAATGTTTTTCTAAAACCTACGTCACACCGCATCTCACGATCTCCAAATAATCATTAATTAACGGTCATTTAACACAACACATTTCTTTTAATAACCTTCTGTCCTGTATGTTCTCCTTGTCAAACACAACCACATCATCGAAGTTTATTTCATGATTGGTTTCATGATGACAAAGCTGCTCCTGGCCGACTGTTTTCAGAACAATCATATCTGTGATGTGTCAACCTGGTATCCAGGTCTTGTTTGCTCTGACCATAGTAAACCAAGGAACAATCTTTACACGGGATAGAGTAAATCAAAATAAACAATCTTAAAGGACACAATTTACGAAGAGCCATCTAAATAATCAAAAGTCATTTTTAAATATAATAATAAAATTGTAAGAAAATTTTCAAAAAAATAAAGTGTGTTGATCCGCCTTTAAGATTGTTTAATTTGGTCAGAGAATTGTTGTGTTAATTATTATTAATTAATTATAAACGTTGTAATTATTTTTCGAGCCCTAATGATGATCTCAATAAAGGTTGAAAGCTTGGAAAAAGTTACAAAACTTACTTGTTTTGATGACCGCATCCCTGATCACGAACATACTAGTGATTTCTCAAGTGTTCAATGAAGACAATTAATTAAGGCTTTCAGTTGAGATGAAAAAAGTTAATGGCACGAGAGGGATTCGAACCCACGATCTTCGGCTAGATACGCCGCTGCTCTACCACTTGAGCTATCGTGACCTCGATCCACTCGGACATCAACTTTCTATCTCAACCTCACCTTATGAGTTTTCCCTCCTTTTTGCCATTTTTCAAATGTCGTGTAATCGGATTGGATTCTCGACGACAAATGAAATGGCCACGGAGAGCTTTAGTGAAGTGTACTTCATTTTAATTCATTAAATTCACTAATTTCGTAGTCCGCTTGACCAATTAAATCATTACAATTAATTAAGGCTTTCAGTTGAGATGAAAAAAGTTAATGGCACGAGATGAAAAATAGCTATCGTGGAGGGAAAACTCATAAGGTGGGGTTGAGATGGGGAGTTGATGTCCGAGTGGATCGAGGTCACGATAGTTCAGGTGGTAGAGCAGCGGCGTATCTAGCCGAAGGTCTTGGTTTCGAATCCCTCTCGTGCCATTAACTTTTTTCATTTCTACTAAAAACCTTAATTAATTGTCTTGTATTGATTGGTCAAGCGGACCACGAAATTAGTGAATTAATGTACAATGAAGTTTTACAAAAGAAAAAATATTTTTATTTTAAGTGTTGATATTTTTATTTTTTATGACAAATTTAATGCCAGGAGTCAATTTTTATTATAATGGTGGTGATGTTGGATTATTTTTTTACAGGAAGTTTTGTCCCAATAATTAATGCTGTTCAAAGAAAATTAATAATTTATTATTCTGGTTTTTGTTGATAGTTTAAATCAGCGAAAACGTTTTAACGTTTTTGTAAAATATCAAATCAGGTCAGACAAGAGTTTGTTTATATTTTTTTTAACAACAAGAGACACGTTATTTTGTCATTAGGTTAACTCTATAACTGCAAGGAGATATCAAGTAGTTAATGCTAATTGAAATTTACGAATACTTTTGGACAGAAGTACCCAGAAATATGTCTATCGCGACGGAGGGCTCCATCTGATTTTGCAATTTTGGCCATTAAGTTTGCCAATTCTTGATTTTAATAAAAAATCAGTATATGAAACTATATGTATCAATAGGAATGTAAATGTTCTTTACAATTAATTATTCATTTTGCAAGGTCTTGGTTCAGATAAAAAAGTCAGTGTCACGAACGGGATTCGAACCCACGACTTTAGGTTAAATACGCCGCTGCTCTACCACTTGAGCTATCGTGACTTCTACTCGGACACCAACTCTCCAAAAGTGGGAAATGGCGTTTCATAGTCGATAATGCAACAACGTGTATCCCGGATAAAAACGGCCGTTTCCCAGAAGGATTTAGTTATGAGAAGCAATAATTGCATTAGCTTTAATGAAGTGGATAAATGGCTCTTCGTCCTGTCAATCGGCCGGAACACGGGCGCTGATAAATTTGATTTTTAAATAAAATTAAAGTGAGTTCTTAATGAACTGAATAAAATCTTGTTCAAAATTCAAGTGGAAACCCGTTCCGTCCGTAAATAATAAAAACGGTTCAAACCGGTGACATCGACGATACAAAAATGTTAAAAATTCTATTAAAATACATTGTCAATCTATTTTAAATTTAAAATCTACAATTCTCTGAGGGTAATATTATTTGCAACTGAATGCGAAATTAGACCTTTTATGTCTATATAGTATAAATTGAAAGTTGGATATCCTAACGACTCTCAATTCACTCACTCAAATGGCAAAGGTTACAAGAATTCAGATAATTTAGCAACGTTTTGCATTAAAATGTATCATTTCAACTAATTTCTTTGAAAATATGGAAATAACAAAAGCATTTTTGCCTTAAAAATAAATTATCCACTTTTTACAAATAAAACGTTCAATATTTTAAAATTATTAGTTTATTAGTTTATAAAGCAACAATGTTCATTTGTATAAAGGTAGAGGCAATCTATATAAGTGGTTTTAATTTTACATTGATATAAAAGTAAATAACAACCTACAAATACATCAATTTTTGTTAAAGAAGCAGCAGAAAACAGATTGCATAAGAGAATTAACAAATCTCGTCACTCCTGAGATGGATGGAGGAACATATAATCCCCGACATATTATGATTATTTTTTGTATCTAGGTGGCAGTGATCCGGTCCGTATATCTCCGCTGTTTCCACGAACAAATGGGTCACATGTGCCAAACGTTAATCCTGACCGTGTAATTAGAAGCAAAAAGCTAAAATTGTAAAGAATTTGAAATATTTAAATGACAAAAATCGGATTACAATACTGCGAACACGCATGGCCCTTAGATACAAATTAGAGAATTATTAATGTATAAAACTCTTTTGTTGGGATTATTCTTATTAGGTTAATCTTTTTCAACTGAAGATATTACAATTATTGTATAATATAAACCTTACAAAACTCTCTAAAGGACCTGAAAGTCTTTTTTGACGAGGGTTTGCATCAGCAGAGGTCATAAATTATCAACCCTCCGGGAGTAGGTGTTTTTGAAGAACCCGACATGTTTAGTGTGTTGGAATGCAGGGTCTCGGGATTCGAACTCAGACCTTTACCTTTCATTCAGAAGCACGGGGTCAACGACTAAACCGTTACGGCCACCGACCACCCCATTTTGTTATTTATATTTACTAGATCGGGGATAAGACCCATTTGAAATTATGCACTTTTTTTTTGTTGAAAAGTATTTCTACTAGATTTTTAAAATAAATATATAAAAAATATTTAAGTTGGAGGTTAATTTTACAGGATATTTTTTTCTTCTTTTTACAAAAAATATACACTGTGCAGTTAGAACATGTACGTAGAGTTTGTTAAAAAAATATTCAAAGGCTTTATTTTACAACAGTTTTTTTATTTCAACAATTGAAAAATACGTTGCATACAATTATTTTTTAAAAATAAATTAGGCGTTACATTGATGTATTTGATTAGTGCAAAATTAATGAAGATTTTGAACATTTTTTTTTTGTTCAAAAGTATTTCTATCAGATTTTTAAAATAAATATATAAAAAATATTTAAGTTGTCGGTGAATTTCATAAGATATTTTTTTCTTCTTTTTACAAAAAATATACACTGTGCAGTTAGAACATGTACATGGAGTTTGTTAAAAAAATATCCAAATGCTTTGTTTTACAACAGTTTCTTTTTTTAATTTCAACAATTGAAAAATACATTGCATGCAATTATTTTTTTAAAACGAATTAGTCGTTACATTGAAGTATTTGATTAGTACAAAATTAATGAAGATTTTGAAAATTTGTTTTCTTTTCGTAGGTGTTTGACATGTAAAGAATGCTAAAACCTCAAACCTTTGTGGATTATATATTATATATATATATATATTTTTTTTTTAACGAGGGTTCGCAACAGGTCATATAAACCCTCAGGATGCCGGTGTTTTTGAAAAATAGTCCATTTGTAAGTATGTCGTATAGTATGCAGGGCCGCTGGATTCGAACCCGGGACCTTTACCTTACAGTGATGAGCGCCGTGTCAACGCCTAAATCGTTGCGGCCTCCGACGCCCCATTGTTCTTTGTTAATTGCAATTTTGGATATTTATTTTACACAATTGTATTATATTGTTAAAAAATTTGTATGTATTTGTTTAATAAATCTAGGCCCTGAGGATGGCGATATAAGTCGCCGAAAACTCAGGTGAACCCGGAAGCTGTTCTTTTCCTTTTATTTCATCCATCATTTGGCCTCCCGAAGATCCAATTCGTAACATTCTTAATTCAATACTTATACAATAATAACAATGCTGACAGAGCTAAAAATCCCCTCTCCGTTTATTTTCACAGATGAGATTCATACTATACAACTCCGTGAATAAATAGTTATTTAAATTATGCGGTTGAGGGTGAAGGAAAGGTGATATCCGAGTTGTAAATGAATTTCAGTATTGGTCCTTCCACACTACTCAGTGATACTCCATCTCCAAGGTGTACATGTATATATATGTATGCACTCCATCTTTAATTGAATTTGAAAATGGCAAAAAGAGGGAAAATTCGATTTTAGGTTGAGATGGAGAGTTGGTTTCCGAGAGGATCGAAGTCACGAAGCCTCAAGTGGTAAAGCAGCGCCGTATTTAGCCGAAAATCGTGGGTTCGAATCCCGCTCGTGACACTGTCTTTTTCATTTTAACCAATACCTTACATAAAAAGAATAATTAATTGTAAGAAGTAACTTGATTAATTGACCACTAAAACATAAATGGACTAAATTATAAAGTTTTTCTGAAAGGAAAATTCTGATTTTTACCTTTTAAAACAGATATTATAGAAGCGTTTAACCATTTAACAACCCATTTTTAACAATGAAAGCATTGAAAATGAAAAGATGGGAAAAGGCTACTTTTCTTTCTTTTTCTCTTTTTTGCTTAACGAGGGCGTCCGAAGCGAACGGAAATCATTATTCCTTCGAGGGAAAACTCACACAACGACAAGAGGAACCTACATCACGAACCCGTCAACAGACGACGCAAGGAAAGAAGAAATAAACCGACTAACTACGACAGAGGAAAGCCGCTTTTGCCCTACTCATCTGGGTAATTGAAAATTTCACAGGCGAGCGATTAGACAATGACAGCAGAGTTTCCAAGATTCCAGCAACTGTAGTGCAACAATTAAAAAAAGAAATGTTTTCATTAGTGTCTATTATTATTCATGGTGGAAACCGAAGAATAGACAAAATTTCATCAGATTTGCCAAGAAATATGACCAATTTTGGACGAATATAAAACATCGAAAACATGCCTAATATCTGAAAATAGAATAACAGTTAGTTGAACAGTTATAATTTCATTTTCTATGTATTTGATATCTTTATTGGCCGTTGTCGTATCGTCCTAGAACCGATCGGACAGAAAGCCTCTAAATTATTAGATATTTTTTCCTTAAGAAATATAAACGATCTGTGACCGTTAAAGAAACTTCTAATAATTTGTACAATTATTATGATTTTTTAACACCTCCCCATCGCATAAACATATTTTTTGTCACGATATTGTAATGTACACTGAAAGCAAAAAAATTCAACCCAACTGATTTTTTTGTCATTTTCTCGATGAAAGAAAATTCTGCCCTTAATTTGTCTCATCGTTTTTCAATAAATATTTGTTTATGCTATGTTTTAAATTTGGAATATCAATTAGGCGTTAACACACCTAATCCGTAATCCAAAGAAGTTTAAAGGAGTTTTCAATGTTTAATTTTTACGGAATTTAAAATGTTTATTCAGTTTCATTTGAATTCTGAAGCAATAAACTGTTTAGTTTTCATCTTTGTTTTCTTAGTTTCACTTTTTACTCTTAAACATGCCATTTAGTGCTGAGGATATTTCACATGGCGAGGCACGTTCCATGAGATGTGGATGGAGCTATTGCCATCGGAGTTCCTTACGAAATTCTGCGAGACGGCGTTAGACGTTTTCCAGAAATCGGGTCTTGCCATAGAAGGCCCGGTTCTGGACGCCATTTTGAATTTAGAATCATTCCATTTTGAACGTACAATCTACAGGCAAAGTTTGTAGCACGAGTAGCCGAACACCCTGTGCAAGTTGATTTATTTATCCAAAACGGTGCCATTAGTCTGTAATTCTGCTTATCCTTAGAAGTGACCGGGACGGGCTCTCCAACGCTTCGGCTTGTCCCGGGATATGGGGGATATGAACTTTTCTATAGATATTGTGGTAGTTGTAAATGGTGTTTAATTACACACCTGTAAATTAGGAAACGGAGTCCGAACAGTAATCTCGTCTTAATTTGTGTTTTTGATCGTGAATGAGCGCCTCCCCGGGGTTGGCTCGGTGTCCGCGGGGCGTTAAGTACCTGATCGTCATGCTAGTACGACATTTTTCGTTGTTCTTGTTCCCATTACTGTTGGCTCTGTAAATAGATTTTAAATCCAAAGACAAAAAATTAATTTTATAGAACAACTTGGAAGACGAGGAATACAGACATTTGTGTAAAATATTGCGGTAAATAATGGGGATTTGAAAATAAAGGATCAATCTGATTTAAATTGAAGTAAAAGAATAGAGAAACGCTGATACTACAAAAAAGGACAAGTTAAACAATCAAAATTTACTGGTAAAAATATTTGTCGATATTTGTTTTTAGTAGAAAAATTACATATGATGTGGGATGCAGTGGGGTTGATATAATATTTAAAAAGAAAACGTCCTCTTACAATATTTATTTATGTTAACGCTTTTCGGTTCTTTCTATGTATTTCTTCAGTCAAATGAATGTAGAAAAAATTTCTTCTCTCTAAATACCACCAAAGCCCGCGCAGGTGCCCCTTAAGCAGAGAAAGGTTGCTCGATGTGTCCCACATAATAGAGGCGTGTCGTGCCTTGGCTCCATACAGAGAGCGTGTAGGCATGCCGCCGGATTTAAGAAGAGTCCCCTGTTCCGCTTTTTAGGGGAAATTGGGTTTTTTTATTATTGTATGTCTTATGTTTTGTCTGAGGCAAGCATTTATTAGCGTGAATGGCGAGAGGTGAGGGTGAATATAACGTCATCGCCCCTCGAACGATGAAAGCGAGTGAGTGTGTGTTCGGGGTCGATGGCGGAATATTTATAAAAGTACCCCATCGACCCCAATCTAGTTTAGTTTAAGTGTAGGTCGGTGGAGGAATATCAAGTACTTCACCGACCAAACGGAATGAGTGTACTGTATGGATGTATTTAAGTGTATGAATGTATTTATTTGTATGAATGTTGTGTTTGAACGGGTATAGAATATAGAATATAGACTTAGTGGGGGGGGGCTGAAATGACCTAGATGTCGGAAGCCCCAGCAAAAAAAAATACCACTGAAGATGGCTCAGTAAAAACAGTGGTAAAACGACTTCTGTTTTTTATAAAATTATAACCGTATAACTTATAGGTATAATTTACAGCTGACATTTTATTTTGTTATTCGTTTCTAATTATTAGAAGGACTGCGGTGAATCATTAATTATTTTGTACGTAGGTTGAGCGGGTTACTGGCTGAATTTATTGTGGTGATTATTGAAAATATCTCTCATTTTTAAAGGTTTACGAGACATTTTTAAAGGTCATTATAATTTTGTCTGTTTTAAATTGTGCGAAACTTGAGCGAGATTATTATACCTTATTACGGAGTCTTTTAGTAAAGAAATTAATGAAGTGAAAATATTACGGATAATTAAAAAAGTCCTTTCTTGGAATTGGAATGTAACCGGTTTTAATAAGATTAATCCTTTCTCACCGGCGGCCTTCGCACCTACAGCGTAAAAGGTCGTTAAGTGAATGGTACTAACCGGGTTGCTGCCCCTGGCCAGGCGGGCGTTGTAATAAAAGTGAGATATTACCCCACCGTTGGAGATAGGGGAGCAATTTCCCAGGCTCATTATAGAAGGAGCTAAGGTGGGTTTATATGCGCATCGGGGCTTTGCTGGAAAATTAGAGGATGGACGGCGGTGTGAAAGTGAGCGAGGGCGGAGGGTAAGCCGCAGTAAATGAAAAGCAAGTGATATCAGGGGCCTGCTACTGACGGACAGGGTCAAACGTAAAATTTATTTTCAACGAAGAGCAAATACCAAATTTAGACTCGCTACACAATTAAAACAATATTTGTGTAATTTCAAATTGAAATAACTTTTCTTAATTGGTATCGACCTTAGAAGACCACGGCGACAAACAAAATCTACAAACGGCAACTAAATACGTAACATTTTCAATAAATTATTTAAAAAAAATGTTTTTATTGAAAAAATAAAAAACAATTCGTTCAAATTAAAGATTATATAAAAGTGGTTGTAAATAAAGGACAAAGATAGCCAATTAACAAAATGGGAGAGAGTTCTACGTTAAAAACCTTCTCTGTGAATTTTGTTTATTTTTGAAAATTCCAACCATCAATCATTTATTTTTCAAGAGTGTCTATTTTTTCTAGTAAAGCATCGAATTCTAAAATTTTGCCGTACTTTAAGAAATAATTTTAGATCTTTAATTATTCAAAATTAGGAAAAACTGTTTATTTTTAGTATAATTATTTCAAAATATATTTCGTTTATTATAGCCAATCTTTTTTGTTTTCTTTTGTTTTAATATTATACAAATTTGTAGGAAGGTTTTCCTAAAAACAGCGAATCGATCATTTTTGGCACCAACCATAAATTATGATAAATTGTTGATTATAAAAAAGTTCATTCCTTCACTCCTGGAAGTTTTTTTCTTTTATTATATTACTATATTATATTATAGACTGCAAAAAATTCCGCCCCTTTGTAATCATAATGTAATTATAACTTGATTTTATATATTTTTATATATTAATCAAAGTCTCATGTTTTTTTAACCATTTGAACCCACGACTGGTTGAATACTGGATTTATCATGTCGTGGGTTCGAATCCCGTTTGTGACAATTTTTTTTATTATTAGTATTTATATGTGTCACGTTCAGATTTAAAAGAACCGCCATGCCCCTCCACATACTCAAACAGTGATAGGAGTAGGGGCCAAGAAAGGGCTATTTTTTTTTCAAGTCCTAGAAGAGATCCCTTTCTGGCATATGTGGGTAAACAGCTATTTTTTGACTACTTTGACGTCAAAATAAAAAAATAATAATTGTAATTTTGTTTTAAAAGGGTATGTATTTTTATAAAGAAAAATAAAAGAAATAATATTTCATTTTAAAAGTTGTGTTAATATTTTAATTGTGTTTTCTAATTTGGTGGTCAAAATTTTAATAATAATAATAATAACCTTTCTTTATGGAACTATAAAATGAGAATCAAATTCCATTTTAAAATTAAGGTTTGTAGATTTGAGATAGGTTTGTTATAGGATAAAAAGATTCTTTAAATTAAAAATAATAATTAATAAAATACATTGTCTTTTATGTGAAAATAAATTGTAATTAAAGATTAAATTTAACAAACATTTGGAGTCGTATTTACTTTGGTTTAAATGAAATATAAAAGGTGCCTGATCGATAAATGAAATAATTGTAGTCAGGTCCGATCGTAAAAACCTCTGGGACCTTGTTTTCGGTTTTCCGAAATCAGGGTTGGGCCCAACAAAAAAAGAAGAAGAGACACGCTATATCACTTATGTATGTATATAGTATACACACAGTAATAGTATTATTAGTTGACACGGAATAATAAAAGTACTATCTTGCTTAACTGTCCAGGAGCAGCATGATTTTACTGAACTTCTCTACCACATTTTCCTGTATTTTTGATCACGTAATTTGAGTAATCTGTTCGGTACGATTAGTTGAAGTCCATCTACCAGCGTTTAAGTTTTTTTTTAAATCAAATCTATATAAGAACTTGAGATCTGAACAATTTTACTTTTCTGGTCGGGCCAGTTTTGCCTATATTTATTTTTATCAAGTACGATTCAAGTGAATATTTTTGACAGTTGTCGCTATATTTTTTAAATCAAATAACATTTTGCTCTAGCCTTTGAGGAAACCACGATGTAACTGAAATATTCCGCTAGTTTTTTTTAAATTTAATTTTTACTTATTTATTGGCAAATATTAAATTACAGTTAATATTTTAGCTCAAACGATTTGATTATCCTGAACAGAAAATGTTTTATTAATGAATGAATTAATTAACGCTTTATGGTGCCATCTTGGTTAAGCAATCTAGCTCGTATGATTTCATTCAACTAGTAAAAATTTACAATTTTGCAGAATTTTTACAAAAACCGTAATTAATTGAAAGATATTAATTGGTCAAGCGGGCCACGAAAACTAGTGAATTTAAATAAGTTAAAATGAAGTATACCTTCACTTAAACTCTCCGTGGCCATTTCAATTGTCGCCCAAAATAGATTACACGACATTTGAAAAATGGCAAAAAGGAGGGAAAATTCGATCGGTTGTAGGTTGAGATGAAGAGTTGGTATTGGAGAGGATCGAAGACATGATTGCTCAAGTGGTAGAGCAACGGCGTATCTAGCCGAAGATCGTGGGTTCGAATCCCCCTCGTGACACTGACTTTTTTATCTCAACTAAAAACCGTAATTAATTGAAAAATATTAATTGGTCAAGCGGACCACGAAAACTAGTGAATTTCGCTGAATTTTGAGTTTTTGTTAAAATATTTATTTTGTTAACCCCTTGTTTTTAGTTTCCTCAAAAAACCGACACCAGAGTCCTAACTTATAGTCCTTTCGTCCCACCTCAATGTGCTTTTTTGCCTCACTTCACTTCCTCTCGCTATTTCTTATGTTTTCATTTACACACCCTCATTTATTATTCGACCATTTTTATTTTATACTTTATTTTGTACTTAATTTTCTTCAATATTGTGTCCATTCTCAAAATTATTTCCGTTCTATCAATAACCTTATTTATAACTTACCCATGTCCATTTTTGAATGGATAACTAAGCATGTCCAGAATTAGTGGCTGATATCACAAGTAACCTGATTTAAAATTGTACAGCCATATATGGTAACAATTTTTTTTTAAATTTTGACCAACATTTTTGATATTTTCCACTTAAACAATTCTAAAATTCTTAATTTGTTTAATACAATTGTATTGTAGATAACAACAATTTAAATGGGGGACAATTTGTAATTTATATTACAGAAATTTCGTAATGTACGTATCCTAATATTGATCAAGCTAAATGGAAAATTTAATTAATTCTCCACTATGACAAATGTTAGGAAGGAATAGAAGCCACTTTTCTGAGCGAAGTGCACAGAAAACCCAATTCATGGGTCAGTGAAAATATTTATGAAAGTTGCCACTTGTGTTCTATTAGCGCCCTGGAAGATATCGGGTCTAGAGGGAACTTCACTCACGAAGCCTGGAAATTACATTAGTTTTTGCCCCCTTTCCTCTTAATTTAACTAATAGGGAAATTGTCGGGTGGCAGAGAGCAGAGGAGTTGAAATATAACGAACTCCAGAGTTAAATTTACTGTTGGAAAGTTGACGTTATAACAATTACGACGTGAATGTTAGACAGGGGTTAAAGAAAGCCATTAAAACGCCCACAATGCCAGGAGGAAATTTACGCCGGAATGTTAATTTGGTCAATTATCAAATGGCGCCGACCTACATTTGGCTATGGCCAGAATTCAGGAAGATCTGAATTCCATAAACGAATAGGCATCAAAAAACAATTAGGAAATAATTAAATCCTAAGAAGTCCAAAGCCATTGTTATAGGATCCAGTGGCCTACTCAAATCTCTCCTCCCGATCCATCATTTTTGCATCAACAACCAGCCTCCTTCTGCTCCATTCTTAAAAGCCTCGGTGTTATCTTCGACCAAATCTTTTCCTGGAAACCACACATTTCCCAAATTTTCCGATGTTGTATTTCATCTCTCGTTCAATTGTAACGGTTCTTGCTCCTTCGTATTTTAGACACTAGTAAACTCCTTTTCACCTCCCTCATCTTTCCTCGCTTCGACTCTTGGGTGCCAGGGCACAGAGGAATTTTGGGGTAACGAGAAAGCAGACAGACTGGCCAGAGGAGGATCTGCAAGACTTTACATAGGCCCCGAACCTATACTTGGGATAACAAAAACAAATATAGAATCCTCCATCGCAGAATGGATCCAAACAAAAACAAAAGGAGAAGTGGATAAACTATAGCGGTGCTAGACACAGTAAACTTATGATGAAACAACCTTCACCAAGACTGGCAAAAGCACTGCTGCAATTGGAGAGGGCCAAACTCAGAGGAATGGTAGGACTACTAACCCGTCACTGGCATCTGAGGAAACATCTACACAACATGGACATATACAACGATGATCCGATCTGCAGATTATGTAATGAGGAGGAGGAAACAGCTACTCATATCATCTTCGAATGCGAATGAGATTTAACCTAACATACGAAAAAACTTAGGGAATGAAATTGTAGCAGCGACAGTCAATGACCTGATACGAAGATGAAGGATTGAGTCTATTGCACTGACCTAAGGAACTAGGAAGGTACAATAAGCCAGAAGGCTGCAGAGCCTGGGGAGCACAAACCTCGCTTCCTAGGTTCCTTATCACCATACCATAGCCCCCTTCGACTACCGCTGTGTCGCTTACGGTTAACTTTCGTAGCAAGACCAACGCCTGAAAAACTGATGAATTTTTTGTTTTTGTTTTGTTGACCTTATGATCTTGCATATTAGCCATAGTACGAATTCTTGTGTGTTCAAATTGGGGGTTATCGGGAAAAAAGGGCCAGAGGCGACGGTGGGAATCGAACCCACGACCGCGGCGTGAGAGTCTCTCTGATGAATTTTGTTGTCAGATTTATTTTCGGCAAAACCCAATGTCCAGAGCCAATTTCAGTGTATGTATCGCCGAAGCGAGTACATGTTCAGAGCGTCACACCTATATTCAAACTTTCCTGATTTTATCCATTTTCTGTAGAAAGTATTTTCTAGGCTCCTTCCATTCCAACCCATCAAATCTCATCGCATCGTTATATTTTTCACCTAATATTTCAGTTCAAATATTCTATCGACTCTCTTAACACTCGCTCGTGTCCCAATGACCTATATAAAATCTCCACATTTGAACGGTTTTTTCTAGCTCTAGCCCTTCATTTGCCAATCCGCAATTCCTGACCTCTTTGAAAACTCTCCTTTAGCAGCACCTCATCTCCTTGAGGTCCAACAATATTTTTGGGCTTTTTGCAATATTCTTTTGCTTAATTTTTTTCTCGTTTTTTTTAACTTTAAAGTTCACATTTTGTGATTATGTTTGCAAAAAACAGGGACGTCTTTCATTATGTTTTTCCTCTAAATTCTTATTATTGGCACTATTATTCTATTTTGGATTTTGTGATTTATTTCGATTTATTTCACTAAATGTTCATGTCAAACCTTCACCTTATTCATGTGCCAGATTTGTAAATATTACTGCGCACCTTAGGGGACGTCCCAGAATAAAGTATTCTCTCTTTCTCTTTAAAGAAAACATTTAAAACTCACTTTGTCAAATACCCTGTATAATTTTTATCCAAAAAAAGGTAAAAAATTTGAAACTAGACTAAAACATATTAAACATGTATTTTTGACAGCGCATGGTTCTAGAGAAACTAGAGGACACCCGGTATATACATATTATACTCATAAGTAAAAACGTATTAATTGAAATAATTATTAATTACAATTACATAAATCATGTGGATTGAAAACTCAAACAATAAATAGGGGAATAATTTTTTCATATTATCCCTTAAAGTACATATGAAATGCTAACCAGATTTCAATGGGTTTTTGTGAGTTAGCGATTCGACGATAAATACAAATTCCTTGGAAATGACAAGTGCATCAGGCTTTTTTTCTGTTGTGATAAGTGTCATAAGCAGGCGATTAAACGGTTAAGAACAAGAGGACCGCTGTCAGGCTAACGAGCAATGGAACACGCCTTTGTACCGGACCGGCCCACGTTATTACAACCGCTTTGAAACGACGTGCGGATAAATATTAAACAAACACAAAGGTTGTACATGCAAACGAGATAATTAAACGTTGGAGACTTTGCTTACGAGTGCACCAGGCGGATGAAGTATTGCGTTCGCCGTGTACACGTTCGAACGATTTTTCTTAATTTGCCCGTTTTCATTTGTCGTTAACTATTCAGACCAATCTGAGCCGTTTTCGACTGAAAAACAATTACAAGTTTCTTTCCCCTTGAGGATATTTGTAATTGCAATCGTGAAAACTGAGGGTACGCTATTATTTAAAGTCAAGTCTCAAGTGGTTTTTAAAGCAAATTTCTCTACATAATTAATGACTATTTGATTTAAAAACTTCATTAAATCTATTTACTCTCTAAAAGTCAATATGGCTTTCAAAGAGACCGCTCTAGCTCTCATGCACTTTATGATGTGTCTAAGTATATATACGAAAACTTAGATAACAAGAAATACGTCATAGGGCTTTTTTTGACATCCAAAAAGCGTTTCAATCAGCCATGAATTATTATTAAAAATACTTGACAACAATGGCATCCGTGGGATTTCCCTTAAGTTTTTTGAAACATGCCTAACTAACAGACAGCAGTTTGTAGAATACATAATCTGTGGGGTCCCACAGGGGGCAGTGTTAGGGCCACTGCTCTTCATTTTGTACATCAATAATATTTTTTCTTTAGATATTAATGGCTTGTCTTTTGGTTTTGCCGATGATACGGTATTTATTTTTACTGACAATTGCTTTACTAATTTATTAAATATTGTTTCGAATAGTTTTAAAATAATTAAAGAATGGAGGAATACTAATTTATTATCAATCAATGTAAATCAAACTTCTCTGATGTCCTTTTGCTACGTTTTGAGGCTACAATCACCTACATCTTATCCAAATCTCACTCTTCGCAAAAAATGAATGTAAATCAGACGATGGAAATTGTGAGTTTCCAGTATTAACTTTTACTACTGCATGTAAATATTTAGGAATTTGGTTCGATTTAAATATTAAATTTAAAATGCATGTTGAAACTCTCACCAAATTTATTCGTAAATTATTTTATAAATTCGAAATATTGATAAATATTCTTGAACCTCACACGCTAAAAACTGTAGCGTTTTTACATGTTTTCCATTATGTCAATCATTACTTCAATATGGTGTGATACTTTGGGGCAGTATCAGGAAAAAAAACTATTATATAAGGTTTGTAATTATAATTATACTAAATGTGCAACCAAGATTTAGTTCTGAAGAATTGTTCAAAAAATTTGATGACTTTAGTGTAAAAAAAAACAGTTTGTATTTGACGCATGCATTCATAAATTTACAGTTAGAACGCATAATTTGCCTGTTTATCTTACTCGTTTATCTAAAAAATCAAAAATTGTCTTGCCTAAAATTAATTCTGAACTTTGTACCAAGCATGCCTTCATTATTAGTTTAAGAACTGCACTTCAATTTAAATACAAATTTTATGATTTTAGTAATGTTAATAAGTTTGTGTGGTGATTAGTGACCGTTAATCGATATTTATTTAGAAATCGTGAGGTGTGGTCTGGTGTGATATAGGTTTCAGGTTCGTGGCAACGTTTCGCTCTTTATTGATATCATCTTCAGGGCTCAAAGTGTTTGTCTTCTGTGTAATTGTGCCATTCTTGAGTGTCGTGTTGAGAGTTATGAGTGACGGTCCATGACATACAGTTTGCGATACCATAATCTTTTCTTGAATATTTAAATTAAGTCAAAATTAATGTTTTATAATATCCATATTTGCTTACTGGTCATAGTTGATCATATTAATTATTCTTTTTATTTAAGGTTTTTGGTTGAGATAAAAAATTAGTGTTAAGAGCGGGATTCGAGCCCACGACCTTCGGCTGTTGTGGGTTCGAATCCCGCTCTTGACACTGACTTTTTTATCTCGACCAATACCTTCCATAAATATTAATTAATTTAAAAACAGTGTCTACGCCAACCATAACCCAGAAACCTCAATTGAAATACTGCGGCAAAGGACAGAAAATGCTTGTCAATCCATCTCCCCTGACTCTATCGCTCTGAGCACCGGTGAAGAACAGTTAAAAAAAGCAAATCTTTGCATTTTACGCAGGGCATGTTCGAACGTGACATGTGATTAATAAATAGCAAATGACTGATTTTCATAACTTTGTCATTTTTTGACCATTTTAAAATGCGATTACACCATTGTTTTCGGCGTAAAAAAATCCTTTAAAATGATGTGTCAGGATGTATAGTGGCCATATTTGAAATTCTCAAGTTGAACTCGGCCTGAGGTACTCTGTATAATTTTCTTTTTTTTAGAGTAACAATTTTAAACTAGAATAAAATATATTAAATACGTAATTTTTTGTTGATAGCTTCATTAGTTCAAGAGAAATTCTGCCGGGCTGTCTAAACTGGACACCCTGTATAATATTCGATTTATTTTAAAATGACGTAATGAGTAAATCAAATTAAAAGAAATTGATAAAAAATAAGTTTATAAAACTAAATAATTGAATCGGGAAACATGCAGAAGAAGACAGGCGTAAAGAGAGGATAGTGTTTTTGCAACTGCAGAATATTCTTTAAACTGATTTCCAAAAGCGTTACTTTTCCCAACAAAAATGGATGTCGTACTCTCGGACACAAGAAACATCAGGTTCTCGACATTCTCAACCTTTATAAATAATAACAATATACATATTTGAAACATGAAGTACATACTGCAGAGACTAATAAAAAAAAAATAGTCTGATTCTTTCGTGGCGTGGGGTGACCGGAGGACGGGAGGATTTGGTTGGTGCTGGGCTATGGGGTCGGATGCCATAAGCGGCTTGGGTATGTTTTGATTCCATGGAGATGTGTTTTTTTCCATGGTGTTGTAAAAGGGTTTTATCCACATCCACGAAAATGGACTCTTACAAAAAAAAATGACTCACTTCCTTATTTTAATGTTAAAATCAAAAGAAATAGGGCTTGAGTCAGATTTAAAAGCACCCACGTTGATTTTCCAATGGTGCGTCAAAAAATGACTCACCCTGTATATATATGGCTTCCGCATGCTGGGAAGGAAAGAGAGAAAAAAGGCGGATGCCCAAGCGGCGATGGAAAACAAGTTGCTTTTTTACTTTTATTTTTTTTATATTATAGTACTGAACTTTTTTATACTTCGAACTATTTTTTGTAGTGCAGTGAAATAGTTATTTTCATTTTTTAACTTTGCTATAATTTTGTTATTTTTTGACCAATTTAAAATCTGAATGCTTCAAGTACCCGTATAATTTTTCTCCAAAAGGTGGGGAGGCTTTTTCCGGAGTTGAGCAGTTCCACCCTTTCACAGTGACAAGTACTAAAGTTTATGTAAACGTCTCACTAGATTTATTATTCAAGGTTTGATTTAATTGCTACTCAGTAGTGTGATGACTAGTGTGTTTGAAATCGTGACATTAATTGTTCATCCCAACTAAAAACCTTAGATAAAAAGAATAATTAATAGGTTTTGTAATATGTTGACGTTTAATTGTCTGGAGGTAGTCGCGTGGTTACCGCATCAGTGTCTCCGCTCATAGACAGTCGAGGTCGTGGGTTCGAATCTTACCATCGCCACTGGAAATTTATGATCTCTCCCTTTTCCCCAAAATATCTACTGTTCAAAGACGATTCAATATCGTTCTCTTCCTAATATAACAAGACTTAAGGTCGTGCATGAAAAATGAAAAGTTCATTAGTCAAGTAAATTGTAGGTTTGATATTTGCAGATTTTGGTGATAAATTTAATTTAAAAAGTTGTGTTTTTATATGAATGGGAATTAATAATGTGTTTAGTGAAATTAATTAGTAAATAATTGACTCCGGGTGCATATTCATGTCAAGTATTATTTACAGTGATTTAAATAAATCTGGTATTAAAACAAGGATAACGTTCGCCGGTGTTTACTTCACACGTGGAATCAGAGGAATGGTGGGAATGTCGCTAATCCGCTTGAGAGCATAGTGTCACGTGGGGGCTAGCATAAATTTATGAACCATTGATACAGCGAAAAGCCGAGAGAGGCGCCTTAGCCATATCCGAAATCAGAAAAATAATAAAGGAGAACATTTTTGATCCCTTCTCGTCCGTGGGTCGGTTTAACGTTTGATTGAGTGAACGCGTTAATCTCAATTTTGGCCCGTCGCATCATCGTTCGTCGTATTATTGCCGGCTCTCTCATCCCATTGTCCGCCTATGGATATAAAGACTGAGCGATTTTTCGGGCATCACCTCGCCCTTTTTACTCCTCGCTCAAACGAGCTTTATAAGCTCCATGGGAAAATGGACAGTTTATGTTTTCACGTTTATTATTCTGAGGTAGAGAAAAATCAATGTTTAAATTGCTTCTCTTTCTACGTTATGTTCAGTATAAGGGGAAAAATTGGAATATCGGTTTAAAATTTTTATTCGTGTTATAATCATATAACTTCTTCAAGACATCTGCTGCTGTCTTCCGACCCAAATTCTGGAAACACAGTTTGTTTTTAGACCTTATTTCTGTCACCCGTCAACTTCACAGTGTTTATGAAACACTTGATATTTTTGAGAATAAAGTATTCCTAGAGCGACATTTTCCCCAACTGCGACACACTTTTGACATAAAAACCGTGATTCTCTTCTCTTGCATTTCGTCCGACGATCAATACATCAATTGATTATTATTGCGAAATGATCTGATAATTATTTGCGAGCTATGGCAATTCGTCTAAGAACTAAGGAAGAGTCAGGAACTTTTATTTCTCGCAAAGTTAGTTAAAGCATAAAAAAATATACTTTGCAATTAAGGATTAGGATTATGCGTGTAGTTTAATGGTATCGTTTCCTGGGGAGGTTCTAATAAATGCTACACTAAGACTCTGGTTCTAACTATAAACTCACTTCTTAAAATTATTTTACGTAAACTGTATAGATATAATACGAAAAAATTATACAGTGAATTTAAAGTAATGAAAGTTATAGAAACGTCATGTAGACAACCAGCACTTCAGATAAGTCGAGCGGGTCAGAGGTGACAGATTATCCGCCAGCCAGATATCCAAGTCCCAATTAGCCTAGGGGCCAGAGACGATAAAGCGCCCTTCTTATCCCTTCTTATCATTGCAGCCAAACACATCATCCCTTAGACCAATTAAACTAATTAAACAAATATGTATAAAACCCCTTGTATTTACGACGAAGGGGCTCACTCTTAAGCCAGGAACACACTTACCCGATGCTACGCCATGCGACGCTACCCGACGCCTTGCCACGTTTTGGTGGAGTGTGCACATCTATCCTACGCAAGTACACGTCGCGTACAGTCCACAGCGTTTATCACAATAATCACTATCACAATCGCAACGCATCTTTTTTTCTTAATGCACTATTTTGAGCAAAACCTTGTAATAAATTGTTAGTTAAATTTTATGAGCACAACCATCTAATAAAT